>NW_026267242.1:853279-857204 GCF_000697945.3 Frankliniella occidentalis
GGGGGGGGGGGGTAGCTCGGCGGGACGAGACGGGCCGTACCGGTCGCTCCGGCCAGGCGTCTCTCCACACGGTAATAAGAAAGAAAGTGATCTGCACGGCGCGTCGAGAGAGAAAGATGAGCGACACGACATCGAGTGCAGCCCGGCCGAGGCAGAGCCTGTGCAACTCTGGCGCCGACTGACTATATACTTGGACCGCTACGGCAGGCAATAATTTGAAAAATGAATAAACAACGAGATAAATAACATGCGTTAAAAGGGGCAAATCTTTTCACAAGGCTCAAGACTGAAATACAAATATTTGAAGATCTTCTTGATCAAGACGCTGCACGACTGAATTTAAATACGTGAATTCGTGGCAGGGACAAGGACGAGCTCATTTGGGATTTATACCAAATTCCAGATCTTAAATCGCTAGTCTCATAGCGTTCGGAAGTCGGAAGACGACTATAAGATGCCCAGCCACCCCACTTCCTTTGGTGTAGAGAATAAAAAACAAAACAAAAAAGAAACGAGACATCACATCGCCAGTTGACACGCTGCCAAGATGGTCGAATTAGCTCAGAGCGAATGGCCTATACGCGCGACGGAAAGAGATAATACGGACACCTCT
The DNA here is from genome assembly GCF_000697945.3 of Frankliniella occidentalis. Taxonomy (NCBI): domain Eukaryota; kingdom Metazoa; phylum Arthropoda; class Insecta; order Thysanoptera; family Thripidae; genus Frankliniella; species Frankliniella occidentalis. Next base: position 853,893 of record NW_026267242.1, read on the forward strand.
GTCGCCACTGGCTTTGAAGGCTGACGCGTTCCGCGAGATGTAGTCGAGACCATCGAACAGGCTGTAAAGGCCATCAAACTCACAGCACATGCCCGTAAAAATGAACATCATATCAGTGGCTCGGTGCCCCACTGACCGCAGTAAGGCACTAAGAGAGTCAAATTACATTGAAATTTGGCCAAACTTGTACGAACTCCGATTGAAGTTCACGAGCATCAAATAAAAATGTGCGTGAACTTCGGTCATGAACTTCAATCCTAGAGTATACATCATTGGACTCCTATTTTTCCGCTTGGCACTACTGATATCTCAAGTGTTTTTCTGCTCTTCCTGCGAAACCTATTCTTTGCAAGCATTTTGCAGTGCATGTGAAGATTACGCTGAGTATCAAAAAAGTTCACAACAATTTAGTGTGTACAGAAAAAGTCCGAATAAATAATAACCTGGACGGTCCGTGCCTTTTCTGTGATTGACTTTGAAAAACCTCGGACATTCCCTGTATTATTTTCTGTAGTACTGCACCCTTTTGCCAACTCTGCATAATCGAACTGTAGAACAAGATGTAAGTTTGAAATGAGAGACTGTCCAGTCTGCCAGTTTAAACTGCGAGACTGATCAGTATGTCACTTTAAACTGCGATATCTTCGAGGCAGTCTCACAGTTTGAGCTGGCAGATTAAGTCTCGCAGTTAAAACTGACATCTAGTTCTACGGAGCGTAATTTGCAGAGCATGATAAGTACACTGGAAACGCAAGTGTGTGAATGTCGCACACTTGCAGGTGTGTGAATGTTTATTCGTACTCTTAGAGGGATAAACGTGGGAATTTTTGGGTGTTCACACACCTGCAAGTGTGTGACATTCACACACTTGAGTTTCCAGTGTAAAACGCGCGGGGCGTCGCGGTGGGTTCGGGGAGCATCAGGGCCATCAGGAGCGGCGCCCAGACACCCTCCAGCCACGGGGCAGACATGTGGACACAGTCCGGAAACCTCCGGGTTGTTCCGTGGGCACTACGGACAACTACAGGAAAACCACAGTGGTTTTCCGTAGTGTCTCTAGGAGTTTGTTTTGTACATATTGTTCCATACCTGGTGTGCCCTTACGAGTGTTTAACACCGTGTCGAATAATTACGTAAGCACTCAAATTTCTAGGTGAACACCTGCTAGTACCCGCCCCAGGGTTGGGGATCGCCTAGAAAGTGCGTCCCTAAACCATCCTTACGAAACTACCCAGTTCGCTCTCAAAGCTCTCTTAGCGCCTGATGTATAGGCAACATCTTGCCTTGCAGTGCATGCGTCTGCTGCGGATTAGCCTACCCTTCTCGCAGGCACCATTGTCCCAATTCGCAGAATAAATCTAAAACGTACTTCCTCGACGATCACTTTTGCACTTACAGTTGCTTCCTTGACAGCTGAACACTTCAAATATTTGTAATAATATCGAAGTTGACAGGGTTAGTACCTATTTACTGATAAAACCTTAAAATTCTTCTGACTATGAGGTAGAATAGTGGGACTATATTATTTTATGTAAGTATAATTTTAAGCGTCTTTTTATGATTCAAAAGTTGCGTTAGCTCAATTCAGAGGTATCATTTTTTGATTCGAACTAACACTGCACTGCACATGCTTTTTTACTTATCTTTCAAAACCAAGGTTTACAAGAGTTATCATGACAACAAGTTTTCACGCAAGGGGTGCAATCTGATAAAAACTACTCATGTTATTGAGCGACACGTTCAAAAATAGAGCTGTTTCTGACGGTGCGTGCTAGTGGGCTGAATCCGAGTAAAACCACCCAGAAAAAAGAAAATCACAGCGCTGCCATAACCTGATTTTCTAGGGCAAGTGTACCGTCTGCACATCACGATGGAATGGTGGCCAAGTTCTTGGTCGCTAGACACTCACGTACGATCACCGGTTGCAGCAAAGGCAGCATCCTTGCTCCACCAGATCACCTCTCGCCTGGACCAGTAGACCCATCCTTGCGTTCCTTCCAGAACAAACAATTCCTTTGCCGCAGTTCGATTGATATGGTAACAAATATTAGAAAAAATATTTGGTAATACCACACCCGCACTCAAAATCTTTTACGACGTGCAACACTAAATATTGATGCCGTTCGTTTACTTCCATCTTTCCGAATTCTTTTTGAAGTACCGCGGGTAAAAACAAACAAGGCAAGAGGGGGAAAACGTTTTGGTTTTGGTTACTCTAGCAAAAAAAAAAAAAAAAGGATTAGCTGAGAAAGCTAATGTATTAGCTGGATTCGAGATAGGTATTAATATTAGCTCGACCAGCTAACTTTCTAGCTCTCGCGGCTAAGGTAGGCGGCTGCCCGTAGTGGCTGGTCAGTACGAAGAATGGCGAAAAAGTTAGTTGCTACAGCTAATTTTACTACCTATCATGCATCCTGCTAACCTGTTTTTAGCGTGCTGGAGTATTAGGCTCGCTATCGTTCAGTCATTTACTGGACCTCTAATTCGCCCATGAAAACAATGCACCCCTCGCCGTCCCGAGTCCACACTGCCCGCCTGCAATGTCCCCTCCCCCCTGGCTACGCATTTCCCCCCTCCTGCGCGTCTCCGGCGCCGTCCTGAAGGCCGCCGAGAGGTCCTCGGCCTCCGTCTGGCCGGCCGGCCTGCACCCGCCCGTTCGTATAAAAGCCAGTGTCTGCCAGGACACAGCATCACATCCTCTCTTCCCCTCTCTCAAGTCAGCTCAGCAGAAGCTAACCCAAGCCACCATGTTCAAGCTGGTGAGTGCGAGCAGTGCCGCGAGTGTTCAAGTGCGCCAGTGATACAGTGTAAAGTGCGAAAGAAAAGTGCAGTGATCAGCCAATAAGCGGCTTTGGATATCATCGACAAATGCATCATTACGGCGAACAGTGAAATTTGTCTTAGTGACCCGAGAACCTTAAAAAACGCGCTCTCCACTCTAGTTTGAGTTGCATCAAATGTTAAATTCGAATATTGTGAACTGAGCGCCCTTTCCTTATAACATCTTGTACCCTGCTTGCAGGTCGCATTCTTCGCCATCGTGGCTGTGGCTGCCGCCAAGCCGGGAGTGATCGCCCCCGTGGTGCACTCCGTGCCCGTGGTCCACGCCGTGCACGCTGCCCCCGTGGCCGTGTCCCACTCCAGCATCGTGCAGAGCCACTCTGCACCCGTCGTTAAGGCTGTGCCCGTCGTCCACGCTGCTCCCATCGTCAGGACCGTCCCCGTGGTCCACGCCGCCCCCGTCGTCCACTCCGTGCACGCCGCACCCCTGGCCATCCACCACCTGAAGAAGCGTGGAGTCATCGCCGCCCC
>NW_026267242.1:857404-859793 GCF_000697945.3 Frankliniella occidentalis
GGAGTCATCGCCGCCCCCGTCACCGTCCACGCCGTGCACGCTGCCCCCGTCGCCGTGTCCCACTCCAGCATCGTGCAGAGCCACTCCTCTCCCGTCGTTCTTAAGTCCGTGCCCGTCGTCCACGCTGCTCCCATCGTCAGGACCGTCCCCGTCGTCCACGCCGCCCCCGTCGTCCACACCGTCCACGCCGCTCCTGTCGTCCATTCCGTCCACGCCGTGCACGCCGCCCCTGTCCTCGTCCATTAAGCCCAGCCCCCTGTTCCAAGCCCCCACCCCATCCTGCAATATTTATTTCCTTTTCCCCCCAAACCCCTGCTCAGTACCTGGAAGTGACAGACCCACTAAAAATAAATAAAACGATGGAAATTTTCCGATAAAAATCCTCGCCTTTCTCTATGACCTCTTTACACAACCAACACCCCCAACACCACCAACGCCTGGCTCAGTCAGCATTCACAACCAAACCCAAACTTGCATCTAAAAATGATGGCAGAATCATCAAACAAGGCGCACGCCCGCAGGATCCACGCGTCCCTCGCACCTGCTCTGCTGCAAACTCTGGCCTCTTCCTGGACAAACATCGCTCTCTAAATGAATCAAAAAGTTTGCCCTGCCAACACGCAGTTTTAGTTTCCTTTTCGAGAGTGAAAATTATGTAATCTCTTTAAAGCTGAGACGCGGGAGTCTGGCGCGGGAGGAAGTGGGGGCGGGGGGTAGCATTAGCATTGAGGAGCATGTTGTGCAGCTGCGCGGGCCTGGCTTGTACCAGCAACAAGAGCGGAGGTGGGAGACTGTTTTGTGGGCCCTCCCCCACCACTGTGCCAACGCTACCAAAATTTGCAAGGCTAATGTGCGCATTAATTGAAACATGGGCTATGTGTGCTACCTGTCTCCCGCGACACCTATCTCTATCACTTCCCACACACAATAACGCCCGCCGCATGCTTTCGTAAAGGGTTCGCGCGCACGGAATTGAATTTACCGAATACTTGACGCATAGTTCCGGAAGAAACTTGAAACCCCCTCCCCCCGCCCCCTTTCCATACCCTTTGATTTATGAACCCCGGCTGTGTGGCGCTTGAAATGTACTTCAGCGTCATTCTGGTGCTGCATGACTCGACGTTTGACGGGATTCCAGCCACCACCTTCTCTCATGAAGATGGTCGCTATTTTGCGCCCCAACGATAAAAGACTTTGGCACTGCTGGGGCATGGGCGTGGCGGGGCGTGGCATGGCGGGGCTTGACGGGGCGTGGTGGGGCGTCGCGGGGCGCGGCGGGGCGCTGCTGAGCGATGTCGATACGCCGTCAACTTGGCAGCGGCACGTCACGCCCCTACCATTTCCCGATAGGGTCACGTAGTGGCTGAACTATGCATGAGGGAAGTCGCCACACTCTCCTTCCTTCTCTCTCCTGTACAAGAAGGGGTAGAATCGATGATCGCACGCCGGTGAAAAATTCACACTTCATCAAACACGTTTCATATCATCCGCCACTGACTGGACGGGAAAGACCCCCCCGCCCTCACTCCGCAGCGCGCGCCGCCGATATTGTAAATCATGCTGACCCATTTCAGAAGAAGCGTCGGCCCACCCCATCAAAATTTGTCGAACCACGTCGCAGCACTTGACACCGTCACACGCGGAGGCGGCCACGAAAATAACCGTGGCCCCTTTCGCCATTCCCCAACGTGATTTATTTTTACCCGTCTCGATTAGCAACAGAAAGATTCAATTATGACACATTTACATCGACTGGATAAGCTTTCCAAACTAACCACAATCAGTGCAGTCAAAGCGTTGATTGTAACTCTAGAAAGAATGGATCAACATCCAAATAACCAGTATTCGCATGGAGTAAGCACCGATGGTAAACTCACCTGTCGAGAGAGACGGCGATGAGGCTGTACACGGACGCCACGACGGACACTCCCTGCACGTAAGAGACGCACTTGCACATCCACCATCCCAGCACCCACGCTGCAACACACAGAACATACGAGCGTTAGAGAAGCATTATAAAAAATTCAATAAAGCGCTGCCCTTACTTATTTTTACATAAAAGGTCGAGAAATCACGCTGGCCACGATGTAAAGCACGGTAACATGTTTAGAGGGAGAGCGGGAGGTGGGAGGTAAAGAACGAATCAAAACGAAAAAGAGTTTTAGAGAGAACGGTGCCCTCTCCTTGCCATACGCACAATCACCTTGGCACACCCGCACGTCTGTGTGTGTGTGTGTGTGTGTGTGTGTGTGTGTGCGATGGGTTGCGCGCCCACCGGGCGCGTCCTGTCACATCAAACCTGAGCCACCTGCTCAATCCGCTGGTAGTTTTCGACTGGTGGAAAAGAAGAGGACTGGCCCAGGTGGATTGGGGGTAGTTAGGGGGAAGG
>NW_026267242.1:859843-861505 GCF_000697945.3 Frankliniella occidentalis
CCCCTGCCCGGCCCCCGGGCCCCACCTGGTCGGAGTGACTGGCTGGCGTTGCCGTGCCGGCGCCGAGCTCTCACGGGGAATACGCGAGTTTGGCCCGCGGCGTCGCGCTCGCTCGCAAAATTATCTATCGCTCTCCGAAGTTTAATAAATACGAGCGGACAAGGCCAAGGGCGGAGCGTGGAGGGAGGAAAGCACGTGGGTGTTCTGACAAATGTGCAAAATTATCGTGCCGTCTCGCTTTAACACGCTGAGGTTTTTATTCAAATGCCAGAGTGCGAATGGCTTTCACCGCTGCCGCTCTTTCGGCTGTCTCCTCAACAACGCATGTTTATTCTTTGACTCCTCCTCGTGCTTCCTGGTGCTTTCCTTCTCATAAGGAAACAACAAAAATATAGGTTTTGACATTGTTCACCAAAAAAATGTGTTCTCAATTGAAGTATCGTACTTTAAAATTAAAACAAAAAATTGGGCTAAAAATTTGAAGTACCCCACTTGAATTGAGAACACATTTGCATGGTGTTGTAGAGAGGAAGCAAAATGCAATCGGAGTTGTCTTTCCTCCTGGGATATAGATTTTCATTGGGTTGTGCTTTGAAAAAAAAAAGCTCTCCACTTTAACCGCAAACAGCCCGTTTCGCGCGTTTTCTTTATGTTTTGCTTTCGGTCCATGGCGTTAGCAGAGCCTTTATCCCCCCCCCCCCCCCCCGGCCGCCCCCCCCCGTCGGGGGGGTTAATAGGTGCGCAAGGGGGGGGGGGTTAGAGAGCACATTAATCAGGCAGCCCATCCCTCTTCCTCGACAGCGCGAGTGGCTCCGGGGCCGAGACCTGTGGGGTGGATGTGGGTAGGTGCCTCGCGGTCTAAGAATAGAAAGTAGTACCCTGCACCTGATTACACTGCAAATAAAAACAAAAGGGCCAGGATGGAAGGCAACTGTACGCTGCTTGAGAAGCACAAATGAGCCGCGGCAAATAATGTATGCGTACGACTGAGGCTTGTGTAGAAATCGGTAGGAACACGCTGATCATCATACAATAACGCAAAACTGGTCCATGATATCCAAGAACCATCGGAAGGATTCAATGGCGGGGGTAGGAAACAACACATGAGGCGTTCTTGAATCCCTCAAAAGGTAAGATCCTTGGAACAAGGAACAATTTTTTTCACCGCGCATGAAACTTTATTTTCACAATTGTAGCAAAATAGTGGTAGACTCACAATACGAAATTTACAAAAAAAGTTAAGGGTACGGCGTGAGGGAGGAAGCAGGGTGGGCTCGGGGGGATCTGAGTTCTGTCATGCTTTGCCACACCTGCTAACTGGCCATCGACAACACAACTTGCCTTCACACTTTAATTGAATTACCAGAGGAAGACACCAACCCGGCCTTCTCCCTCGCCCCTCTCCGTCTCTTTCTCCCCCTCTGATGTTGGTTGAGGCAAAGCAAGCCTACAGCGCAAAGTCATCTACCTCTTGCTTACGTTCACTGAACTGGATTTGCAGAGACTCCAGTTTTACAAGTTTGGAATTGCACAGTTATCACAACACACAGTGTTAGATTGTTCTGTTTGTTGGTTTTTTCCTTCTATTTTTACATATGCCGGTCTTCTTCGATCCCTGACCTCTACCCTCTGTATCCTACCAGCAGCACGATAGCCCACCCA
>NW_026267242.1:861565-864889 GCF_000697945.3 Frankliniella occidentalis
CTCCTTCCCCCCGCTGTGCAGACGCCCCTGCCCTTGAAACTTAGTTTTGAAACCGACGCCTCCGCATCTGTTTGCCGCCAACTTTTAAGTTGGTTGAGATCACAGAAACACGAACTCGCCGGCTCACTGCGGTGCAGCCAACTTCGGGAGCGTGGCGAGGCGTGGCGACGCGGGCCGAGGGCTCGAGACACCCCTGAGATGGCTGATCGAAAGTCCCACGGCAGCCCCTGAAGGGACCACAGTCATATAAAATTGTACAATGGCAGAAGTGACGCCAGCCTTTTGCCTTTCTTTCACTCTTGAAACGCAAGATTACACACGAAAAAAAAAAAGATAAGCTAAATTAGCTAATGCATTCGCTAATATGGCCTTAGATTAGATTATTAGCTTTCCTATCTATAATTCCCAGCTAAGAAAGCTAAAATATTAGCTTTCACAGCTAGTTGCTTTATTTTGTCGGCCAATGTCATGGCTAATTTATTAGCTCTCCTAGCTAAGAATTAGCTAGGAGAGCTTATATTCTAATCTAAGGCCATAGCGAATGCATTAGCTAATTTAGCTAATTCTTTTTTTTTTTTTTTTTCGTTCAGTTTAAACTGCAGTACCAATGGTGGCAGTTTCACGTGTGACACTGTGACAACACTACGTATGTGTGCTACACTTCTTTTTGTATAGAGAATCCCGTGTCCGACTGTAGCCTTAAAAATTCTACCATCTAAAATGTTTAATCTGGTGGCTCCAGCAAGCCATGGCTGAGAGTGGGTGAGGGTGGACTCAATGACTGAGAAATCTCACTTAAGATTGGGCACGAGATACAGAGTAACGTCAAAGGAAATAGGCTACTTAATAACTTAACACCAGATAACCATTCAACAAGTCAGACAGAAGCTCAAAACGGTGAATCCAATAATCAGATATCAAGGCAAACCACATAAGAATAAAGGGCGCTATATCAATCCATAATAACAAACATAAACTCAGCTGACATTCTCCTTCGACAAAATGCATAAGTAGAGTGTAAAGATCCAAACAAATCATAGTCAGCACAAGTAATAACTCCACTCTCAAGGCTCAACTCAAATCTCAAACTCAAAGTAGTCCGAATGAGGACCTAAAATCACAGATGTGTTTTGCAACACGCAAATCTTCAGAACGCTTAAAATTATAACTTAAAACTAACTTCAGGGAGAAGTGGTAGCTCCACGGAAGCAAAAGGCAGTGGCCTGAACAAAAGACTCGACAAAAGCGAACAAAGGTACAAAACGAACAGTTGGAGTAAGGTTAAATAATACTAACCCAACCAGGCGGCCGAAGTACGCACTGGGGATATCACACATGAACAAGATTTGAATCAAGAACTCGGCAGAAAGACTAACTTAAATATCCTACGGAAGGCGGATGGTTATGAGAAAGTCTGAGGAACTCAACAAAAATAATATGAGAAATTAGCTAATTAGCTAATCAAGTAGAGAATGATTACGCGACAGATTAATCAACCGGGCAGTGCAACACTCGCTCTTTGCAGAGCAGCTTTGAGAAAGCTATCAGGAGGTTTGTGTGTGGCCCCGGAAACTGCATACATTCTAAAATTCTGAGTTAAGAACAACCGTGACACACACACTTTTCTAGTAGAAGGTTTGTTGCAGGTTGAGAGGTAAACTAGAAACTTTGTACAGCGCGTGCCATACCCTTCACGAGGGGAGGCCCACGTTTAACAGCCAACCAGCACTTTATTTTTATTTTCTTCCCACCTCTCCCTTCCTTCCTCCATCCTTCCCTCCCTTTATCTCTCTCTCCCTCGCACACGCTGCCCTCCAAGATTTTGCGCAGCACGTTCTGTTGTCCACAGCCATCCGTTTCGCAGAAGGCACGTGGTTTACATACGGAACGAGGCAACGCGAAACGGCCAGTTACACCCGGTTCCACCACCCAAGGGGCGGGCCACGGTAGCGCCGCGCGTAGGTGTAGTAAAAGTAGGCAAGAAAAGATTATTTAAAAAATAATTTCTATTTTATTGTTTTATACGTAACGTGGTGCTTTTGTGAAACACGAGAGCAGTGGCCTGGCGCCCCCCAGAGCAGCCATCTGCTATCTGCTGGCGTTGAAAGGCCCACCGGTTCGGTTCGGCCGCGCACCCGTCCCCCCCGGCCTGGCTCGCCCGTCTGCCTCTTCGGAACCAAATTACGAGTTGGCGAAAATTGCCCGGAAATTGAGTTGCTAGGGACGGACAGATGCGCGAGAGGGTCGGCCCGTCAGTCCAGCTGAGCGCTCACAAGCCCTCCGCCACTGTGAAAAAATAAATAATAATATCTTGGTTTGTGTTTGAGTCAGCCAGTCATCAACGTTGCTACACTGGCGCCTGGACGGTAGACAATTGTACGCGCCCCATCATTGCGGCACTGCCTTCGTCAGAGTTACAGACGTTACAGAAATCCGTCAACGGCTGCTAGTTAAAATCAGTTCATACGATCTCGATCTCGTTTCGAAGGAAGTCGGAGCTAATTACTTTCTCACAGCAAAAAGGCAGGTCATCGCATAGCAAACGGGGTGGAAAACGTCATTAACCGCGGGTAATGAGTAATTAACAATAATCGCTTTGATTGGCGCGTCGAAACGTCAAATTCCCTCTCGCGTCGCAGCGCCACGTGGTCCCTGCGGTCGCGTGGCTATTGGCGCGCCCCGCCCAGCCCCGCACACGCGCACTCGGAGCCACAAAGTAATGCGCTTGGCCCATCCGGCGGGGCGGGGCGCCTCGCTCATCCCAACGGTGCGGGGCCAGGACGTGGGCGGATATTAACAGAGCCGGTGGCGAGGAGTGGAGTGGACCCGGACCCTGTTCGCTCGGCCCCGCGGTCCCGCCGGGGTTCAACTCCCCCGCGGGCCGGCCCCACCCCGGCCCGCCTCCAAGCCCCACCCTGCACCCGGCGGCGTCTCGCAAGTTTGCTCGATAAGTTATCCGTCTTGGCTGCCCGGGCCGCGCGCTGCCGGGTTTTTCGCCCCGTGCAGTTGTCAGCTTGCGGCCTGGCCCGGGAAGGTTTTCTTCAGGCCGAGATGGCCCAGCTGGTGCCCCCCCCTCCCCCTCCCCGCCGTGTAAAGCACCGATATTGCTGCCGCCGCTGCTCCGCCCGTGAAATGAAATCCAATCTCAGTCCACTTGGCCGCCATCCTCCCCCTCCCCATCACCCCCACGGCGAAGCAGCAACTCCCTCCCGCCGACCGGGCGCACCCCTCCTTCACCTGGGACGCGCGCGCGCGCCAGCGCCCGAGCGCCCGAGAGAGCGAGAGAGAGAGAGAGAGAGAGAGAGAGAGAGAGAGAGAGAGAGA
>NW_026267242.1:865701-866406 GCF_000697945.3 Frankliniella occidentalis
GCAAGGGGGGCGTGCACGCTCAAACGACGTGGCAGCTTTCCTTGCCAGAATTTTGACATAGCTTTATAGAACGTCAACATTTTGGGCATTCACTTTTGACTCTTCTTCGGCTACTTTCAATGGAACATTTTGGTATTCTTTCAGCCGATGCCAGAACGTGCCAGTCTCTGAAGACGCAAAAATTGAGCATTCATTCAAAACGAGGCCAAAAATTGACAATCTATCTCCTTCGATTGCTGGAGCACAGAGAGTGGGGTTGCGGCGGTCGGAGTGCGGATGACATTCGCACAATAATGCATTTGGCACGATTTGGCACAACTCCCCCGCCGCCCTTTCGCTAAGCGGATTGTCTTTGCCATTCGTCGACGCCGCGGGAAGGACTTACGGCACCGCGCGCCTTAATCTGGGAGGCGGCACCGGCCGTGCAGACTAACGCCAAGTGCGCAAGTGCGTGCCCCGCGCACAAGACAGGAAAGTAAGTGTTCTAACGACGGAAAGCGATTGTGAAAAGGCAATCCCCCACACCCCGCATTCCCCTGGCACACGTTTACACATTTGCGTGAAAGTTCGATGTAATACGGTACACATGTTTTAAGCGTTGACCCAGAGTACTTTTATTTTAAAACTGCACTCTTTTTGGGCGTGTCACGCGGTTGGCCCTGTGGCCGTGCCGGACCCTTTACTGCACCGGGGAGGGAAGGGGAG
>NW_026267242.1:867466-870203 GCF_000697945.3 Frankliniella occidentalis
ATTAAAGGTACTCATGATCGAATATAAAGCATAGCCATACCCCCCCCCCCCTCCAAAGGATGATATAGTACACCATGCTGTACTACACCCCCCCCTGGCCCCTCCTCACTTCCCGGCTCAGCCATGCCCAAATTCCGATCTTCTCCCCTACCCCCCTTACGTGCACCGCGGGAGGAGGGGGAGTGACTTTCCTAATAGGCGATCGCTCCTCTAATTATCGAGGACATGATTGGGGCCCCGTTTCGTCCCGCCCCGCCTCGCCCCACAGCGCCCCGGCATCCCCGCCGCCATTAGCACGCAGCGGCCTTGAAAGAGTCTAGGTCAAGAGTACGAAATGCGGTCAGAAAAATTAGCTCTCCTGGGGCGTAAACTTCACATTTTTCCACCATGACCACGGTGTGGGGCGCGGCAGGTCGGGAAGAGGGCCTTGTTATGCAAATACGTGTCGGGGGGACGTGCCGAAGAGAGGGGGACAGGAGGCAGGCGGGGGACTGACCATGCGGGCGAGGCAGGAGGGGCGGGCAGGGGAGACGGGCAGGCCCGTCAGACGCGGCCGTCGAGCGGGTTGCCTACCCCGCCGCATGCAGGCGTTCGCCACGCGCAAGCATCGCGCCCACTGTGCTGAACATCACTTTAGTGTGTCTCTCAGAATATTGTTATTATTATTTTTAATGCGTTGACGGATGAAAAGTCAAGTGTACACCAAATATACTCAAATTAAGAACACGCTTTTTGGGGGTGCACGCGCACCTCGTGTGAAGGCGTGCCTCTTGCGTTTGGTGAACCCGGAACACTTGCCTGCTTGACACGGCACGCGACATTTCAACTCCGGTCCGTTCCTTCGTCACAAGTGAACCAAAGCAGCACTTCTAGCTCCGACCAGCTCATCGCTGAGCGAAGCTCAGTCCAAGTCGCTGAGGGGTCAGGCGATGTCTCCGTCGTGAGTCTGTCTGTCTGTCTGTCCGTCTGTAACATTCCGTATCTCCTCAAAATGTGCTGCACTGACATCGAAAAGCGGGTTTGCCTAAGAATCGATAATTTACGAGGATTATCTGTGTGCACCAGTTTCTCTCTTGGATTGATTTGAAATATTTATCGTTTAATTTGAATGAATTATAATCGTTGTTACGTTGGCTGTATGAGCTACTGAGCTGTGATTGGCCCACTGCGTCACGTGCCGCCCGCCCGCCGCGCCACCTAGCGGCCGCCGCTCGAAGCGCTCGTCCCCACGCGCCGCCATCTTGATTGATACGACCGTGGTTACGTGATTTCGTTGTGATTGTGAGATATAGTGAGTGAAGGAGGTTTTTGATTCAACTGTGATCTTCTGAAGTGAGAGTAAGTACATTTCCTTTGATATTTGATTACTGAAACATATTATTTTATGTTTATTTTGTGTATCTGATTGTGTGATTCCTCCCCCCCCCCGCCTATCTGTACCTTTTCGTTTCATGAGTACTCTTTATTTCCTTTGGCTGTGTGTTTCTTCACCACCACCTCATTTCAGTGTTCCTTCAGTTCTATGTCCCCCTGTTTTGTGCGATTGTAGAACGACTGATATGTTCGCGTGTGTTATTTCCGAAAGGTTCCGGACAGTGCTGATTGTGCGTTACGTTCAAATTTAAGGACGAGTTCAATGGCGTCGATGAATTTCCGTTTCCCGGTTCCACACCTAACCTCCCCTCCTCCCCTCCTGTCGCGGCCTACCTCAACCTCAACATCAACAACATGTCTGCTTCTGCTTGCTATAAAGTTCAGCTATCAGATTCTGTTGTCTTAAAGGAATTATGTTTCCACAAGATGTTTCGTGTTATAACCACGTTTTGATTCTTTAGTTCTTGGTGGAACGATTTTTATTTGAATGCCGAGTATGAAGGTTGTCCTGCATTGAGAGTTGTGAATGACACCTGTTTCAATTGCATTCCGCCTATTAGGTTAGTGTAGGCATTGGCTTGGTGTCTTGAGTGTTGAGAGAATTAATTGATGGTTATCTTACTTGGAGAAGAACTGTGGCTATTTACACTGTTTTTTTTCTTTCAGTTTTCATATATGTGTGTCATAATGTGTATCAGTATTTGTTATGTTTACATTGATCCGCATGATTCAGACACATATTTGTTGGAATTGTAAGTATTCTCTTGGTTCCTCTAAACAACAAGACGCTTTCTCAGTAGATTTATAAATTTACTTAAATTTGTATAAGAATCGCTATGTTGTGTGTTTGGTGTGTCACAGTGGGAATGAATCCTTTAATGAGTTATTCGAAGTGTTCAGTACTAATTAACGGTTAGGTCGCATTAAAAAGAACCCTGTTTGTCCTTGCAGACCACTAAGTTTTTGTTGACATGGTAGTTGTATTCAGATGTGTCGACTCTTTCTAATGGTCTAATGGTACGAAACTTCACACACACACTTCGAAACTAACGTTAATTGTATTTTGGTAAGGTTCTGCCAGTTGCAATACCACTAATTGTTTCAGCAGTTGGACGAGCATGGTCTTTTGTTATTCCATAGCATTTCAATGCAATTTCTATATGCAACCCTTGGTGGCATAAGTGTTAAATACGTTCCTTCTGCAGGTCATCACTATTGAGGACATCAAATAGATTTTGTGCTGAAGTGATTTTGTGCAAGTGGTTGAAACTTACCGAATTTGATTGATTCACATTAAAGGTACTCATGATCGAATATAAAGCATAGCCATACCCCCCCCCCCCTCCAAAGGATGATATAGTAC
>NW_026267242.1:870253-871639 GCF_000697945.3 Frankliniella occidentalis
GGGGGGGGCGGTCCACCCCACCACGGCGGCCCAGGCCACGTACGGCAGTAAGCTCAAATTGAGACGGTGCACGCCGAGCTGACTCAAAACTATGTACGTCAAGGGTAGTTGGCGCACCACCTGCTATGGGCCAATCGACAAACGTTTGCGCGCAAAGTATTTGTCAGAAAGCCTTCGCCCAGAAAATTGGGTTTTTAAATCAAGTAAATATGCCATTGCGACAAGGTAAATGCACTTGCATCCTTCAAGAAGCGAATAGCTTTGTCCCGATTCAAAAATACTTGATTCAAAAACTCATTTTCCCGGGTGTATACATATTCGCGTGAAAAACCGGAGGATACCAGTGTAGCGGAAAGGCCTCCGCCCCGCCCCCGCAGCTCCAGTTCCTTGAAGCAGGCCAAAACAGGCGAAGGGGAAGTGGGTAGCCAGAGCCGACCGACGCGACTAGGGCTGGGGGTGGGGGTGAGGGGGACTCATATGTGAGCACCTTGACACAGAAACGCGAGCGCTCCAGCCCTCACGTGCACTAAGCCCTCCAGTTAAATTTATCAACAAAGCCTCTGGCCCGGGCCAGCCCTGCCCTCCCCCCTTCCCAAACCCCCGCTCGGGTGCGTGCGAGGGAGAGAGAGTGAGATAGAGTCAGCGAGGGGGGAGGGAGCACTGCCACTGACGTCTTTCGAAGGAAAGTTGCGAACCGCGGCAAAGCCTGTCCGGCCGTCTCTGTCTGTCGGTGTGTTGCTGGAAGCACGTCGTTCTGGACATGTCACGTTGTTTTATAAACAGCGGCGTCTCTAAGTCCTCCCCCTTTCTTCCCTAGACTATCGACCACTACTCGTCTCTCTCTCTCTCTCTCTCTCTCTCTCTCTCTCTCTCTCTCTCTCTCTCTCTCCTTCGCTCGCAGAGAGACTACTCGCACGCTGTTTGTTTTCGCGTTCCAGTACATTTTTTCTCCCCGAGATGCGACCAAAAGAAGCACTCGATTCCAGCCGCTGGCCCTGGTCCGTCTCGTCCACACGGTCGGCATGACTGCTGGCCGTGCCAGCCTGCCGGCCGAAGCCTGCTGACCGTATGGTAGCCTCGCTGACCGTAGTAGCCTGCTGGCAGCCAGAGACTCGAGGTGCCCTGCGCGCACAAGCACCTGCCACGCGCGGGGGTCAAGGTCACGGCTGTATGGATTCATTTGACTTATCATCGGCCACCCCCCGCTCCACCTGGCCCGGGCCGGCGCGCTACACTTCAAAGGGGCGCAGGCGTGGCACACGCCGGCCCAGAGCGTTCACATTTTATTAAAGGCGCGCGGGGAGTAATTGCTTCTTTTGCGTCGAGGGGTTGGTTGAGGGCGAGGCGCTTGTTCTGCGGCGCCCTGCTGCTCCACCCATGGAGGAG
>NW_026267242.1:881604-881948 GCF_000697945.3 Frankliniella occidentalis
GCCACCCCTGAGGAGGCTGAGGGTCGTCGTGTCGAGGACGCGGAGCGCCGTGCTCTCGCCCGTCTCAATGCCACCCCTGAGGAGGCTGAGGGTCGCCGTGTCGAGGACGCTGAGCGCCGTGCTCTCGCCCGTCTAGAGGCCACCCCCGAGCAGGTGGCCGCGCGCCGCGACGAGGATGCCGACCGGCAGGCCCGGGTCCGCGAGCGACAGGATGCAGAGGCCGCCGACGAGAGGCGCGCCGCCGACGCCGAACGCCATGCTAATGTTCGTTTGTTGCAGACTCCGGAGGAGGCGGACGCGCGCCGCGCCCAGCAGGCCGCCCACATGGCCGATGTCCGGGAGGT
>NW_026267242.1:886428-886792 GCF_000697945.3 Frankliniella occidentalis
AGGGCGCCGAGGGGCACGTCGACTTCAACGTGCGAGCGGGCCGAGTCCGCGCCGCGCTGGTCTGGCTGAAGGAGCACCACCGCTACTACCGTGATGTAGAAATCTCAGAGGAGAATTTGTCTCAATTGCCTGCTAATGGTGATGCTTATTCACAGGTCCAAGGGATAGACGAGCGCCCGCGCCCGCCCCCACCCCCACCTGCTGCTCCAGGTGCTGCTGCACCCGGTGGCGCTGCTGCCGCGGCTGCCGAACCTGCACCACCTGCAGGGCCTGCAGCACCCGCAGCACGACCTGCGCCCGAGGGCGGCCCGGAGGCCGGGCCTCACCAGGAGGACGCCGAGGCCGTCGGCATCCACGTGACGTG
>NW_026267242.1:893367-896099 GCF_000697945.3 Frankliniella occidentalis
GGGGGGGGGGAGGTTCTAGTCCGTGTCTGGAGACTGCCGCGGCCCTTGTAGCTAGCTGCTGGCTGCTCGTCGATTCTGGGCAGCTCTCGCTACCGGATCAAAGACGCGCTAACGCGGATCAGGCCGGAGGCCGGGGGGGATCTGCAGCACCCCTTCCTCGTAAACCGGCTCAAACTTCTTTCTCGACACACTTCCTGCACCTCCCTTCTTCTCGTCCCCCCCTCTCGCCCGACAATAAAAGACAACAAAACGTCTCGGCTCAATCGCTCATCCATCTTGTAGTTGCCAGGAGCTCCGCCCACTTTACTCCTGCAGCGGCGCCAATGATTTGAAAGGAAAATAACGTTTCAAAAGAACCGTTCGACGTCATCGAGGTGTTTTTGGCTCCCGCTCCGCAGAAAGATCATCGTTTTGGTGTGGCCCACGTCGCCGCGTTGTGCTGTTTTGGAGTTGGCGGTGTTGGGTGAGCGAGCGGAGGGGCGAGCAGGGCGCAGTCGGGGCACGTGGAGTCAAGTTCACCGCGACAAGTCAAAGGGAACACACACACGCCAAACGCACACACATACACACACCCGGACCACCCACACCAAGGTCATTGTGTGGGTCCGCTCGTGCTGCGTGCAGCGTGTAACCCCGTAAAAATGTGTTCTTCGCATCAGTACATTTTTCGTTTATTGGATTATCTTGATAGATTGCGCTTTCTGTGAGGAGCATTCCACTCAAAACAAGCGAAATAATCGAGTATGAACTAAAAATTTACTAATATCTAGAACACATATTTTCCGGTGTGCCTCATAGGCTCGAAGAGCACTAAGACACGAGAAGTAGACCAAAACGAATCAGAAGCAGCGGCACTTGCGCAAAGAAGAGATCGTAACAAGCAGTTATCATAGCACTTTATTTAGGACATGACTTCGTGGGGTTTGGGCTGCAAGCGCTAGGCGGAGCGGCTGGTTTAGCGCCTCAGCGTATAGCCTTTTGTTCCACACACACA
The DNA here is from genome assembly GCF_000697945.3 of Frankliniella occidentalis. Classification (NCBI taxonomy): domain Eukaryota; kingdom Metazoa; phylum Arthropoda; class Insecta; order Thysanoptera; family Thripidae; genus Frankliniella; species Frankliniella occidentalis. The sequence continues at coordinate 894,362 of NW_026267242.1, forward strand.
CACACAGGCCGACCTTCGGTAGGGAGGGAAGGGGAAGAACCGAGTACAGACCATTTCGCTCTCTAGCTCATCTCTTAGATCTCCGCAGGGGCGACCTGTTGTCCAGAGCCCGCCCAGACCAGCCCGCCTGGCTGGCGAGTTGCCTGGAACGAGACGGCTTCCTGCCCCGAGCAGGAGAAGAATAAAAGGATGACGATAAGTGAGGAAGGAAGCTGCAAAGGCGGAGCCGGATATGACTCTGAGTTGACTATCTCCCCCTAGCAGCGCCGTGTTACGGAACAGTCCGTTCGGAAAGTCGGCGCCGCCACGCGACATGCCACACAAACTCAGCACACTGTAAAAAGCTTGCGAAGAACTATTCTTTGCATTGCAAAGAATTTCCAAGCGTTGTAAAATCCTTTGCATTGCGAACTAAATACTTCGCATTGCGAACTAATTCTTCGCACCTTACGAAGAAAATCGTTCGTAACGCTGCGAAGAAATAGTTCGTAACCTTACAAACCCTTTCTTCGCAACTTACGAAGAAATTAGTTTGAAATCCACAGAAAATAGTTCGCAATGCGAACTTCCTTACAATGCTTCAAAATGCTTTGCAAGAATTTTGCAGTGCAGTGTTATTCCGTCAACGATTTTAGGATTAGTTTGTTTTTTCAGTTTCAGCAGGAGCAAGTTTAAACACAGCGCCCAAGAACTTGCCTATGCCTTTCCTCCGACTCCGACCCACCGACCCACCCACTGAAAGTGGGCTGCACGAGGCTTCACCCCAGCTCCTCTGAGGCTGGGGCTGACGGCTGACCCGGCCGCGGGGCGAGGCGGTCGACCATCACGCCCAGATTGGGTCATCACGGACTTGTGCAAAGACACACCCATGAACTTGTGGCGGGGGCGGCAGCTGTGGCCGGGCCCAATGCCCCCCACCGCCTTTCCTCATCTCCCACACTTCCCGCAACAATTCTTAAAACAATTACTGACAAAGTACAATGTTACAAAGAATCATTAAAGAGTAAGTTGAAAAAGAAAAGACACATATATATGAAATAAAATTGAAACCTAAAAGTGAAACCTAAAACTGCAACCTAAATGTGAAACCTAAAATTGAAACCTATAATATTTAGTTAAATAAGACAACTGAAGATAGGGTCGAAAGGAAATATTTCGACTCGATGCGAATCTGGCTAAAGCTTCACGAGCACAACGCACTAAGCACGATTCTACGGCACGCGGCTTCGCTTAGGGCGCCTGGGCCAGGTTTTATTCCAAGCGTCCAATTGAGAATCGTGCCCCGATTATCGCTTAAGTTTCACTCCCAAACTTTAAAAATGAATGAGTTTTCTACAAAATATTTTTTTCTCTAAAAGCTATCAGCGTACGAGTGTATGTGGTGTTCCATGAAGAGGGATGGTAGGGGTTTATACGAAGTTAGGGGGGAAAGGGGGAAGGGGGCAAGGCCTCGGTGTGTTTTTATGCCCGCCTTTGTTCACACCCCTCACTGATAGGGCGGGGAAAAGGGAGAGTGAAAAGCGGAGAGGTCGGAGGGCGCAGCTGGGGAGGGGGAAAGGGTAGGAGGGGAGGCAAAACTGATGGTCGAGATGGAAGGTGCTCAGATAAGGGTGGCGGTGGAGGGTACTCGATAAGGGTCAGGCCAGCTCGACGGCGGAGTGGATATAGGAGGCGAGAAGACCCGAGAGAGAGAGAGAGAGAGAGAGAGAGAGAGAGAGAGAGAGAGAGAGAGAGAGAG
>NW_026267242.1:896149-899189 GCF_000697945.3 Frankliniella occidentalis
GAGAGAGAGAGAGAGAGAGAGAGAGAGAGAGAGAGAGAGAGAGAGAGAGAGAAGGAAGGAAGAAAGGAAAAGGTCGGAGGCGCGGTGGCGGTGCACAGCAGGAAGCGCGACGGAGCAGGCCATCATTAGGTCACGACACGGACACACACGCACGCACGTGCCCACGCTCGGGACCTTAACCTCTCGGGTGCACGCAAGCACGACACGCCCCAGAGCGCAGAGGTGGGTACAGCACCCCCACCCCCCTTCCTCTTGCAACTATCCCACCCCACCACGCCCTGCCCCCTAAATGCTGACCCAGATTTTTGCGGGTGTGAAGGGCTCGCCCCCACCTTCCCCGGCAGTCCTTTCTCTAAAAAGGAACTGGCAAGGGAAGGGGCGAGGATGCCCGAGAGGTGGTAGGTGGTGGGTGGTGGAGTCGGCTGGGATCGGGCTGAAGGTACGAAAGAGCGTTCGAACGAACGGAAGAATAAACGAACGAAAGAACAAACGAACGAAAGAACGAACGAACGAGGTGCCCCCTCGGTGAGAAGGGGTGGGCTGCGAGCAAGCGGTCGGACACACGCGTATGTGTGATGCATGGGTAGAGGGAGGAAAATAGAGATAATAAGAGATGAAAGTGGAATGGAAGAGATCGGGGTCTCTGGCAGTGAATTGAACTTGAATGTACGCCGAGCTTGTGGAAAAAGATGGTGCGCACCGGCGTGAAGCAGGCCCCAATCCTCACTCTTCGTCACTTCTTTTCTCTTTTTGCCCAGCTGCTCCTCAATCTGCCTCTCTTTAACTGTTTCTTTTTTTTCTTTCTAAGCTAAGAAAAAAATTCCACGCGGGGGCCTGGTCTAGGAGTGTAGGCGCAGACGACGTGTGCATTGCATGAACCCGCAGTTCAGATCTCCGAATGACTTCTACACTTTTCGGCCATTGTATTACAGATACACTGGAAAAACAAAGGTGTGATGTCCTACCTTTCCAGGGGCGTTAAACTCGTTTTACACTGGAAAAACTAATGTTACCATGGTAACGTTTCCTCATGTGACCTAGACCGGTAACGTTTCCTGATGTGACCTGCCCCATGCAAAAGGATAGGGCCATCACAAACTGGTTGCATCACCAAACGTTACCTGGTTTGGTCGCGTCAAGAAACGTTACCTCGGTAACGTTAGTTTTTCCAGTGTAGGGGTGTTAAAGAGTATATTTTCAGTTTCTTCAAAATATTTTCTATATGAGCAAACCAATCACATTTTGAGATTCATTATCGCATTCCTCACAAAATTCTGCGTCAAACGAGCCTACATGTGATAGGGTTCAGATAAGCGGTCAGCACATGAAAAGCAAGTCAAAAAGTACAAAAAATGAAATTAGTCTATGCCATTTTTGAACAGAACCCCATCATATGTAGGCTCGTTTGACGCGGAATTTTGCGTAGATTACGAAAATAGGTTTTAGAATCCAATGTTGTTCCATGGGAAAGAAATATTTCGCAAAAACAGGAATTGTAATGCCTTTGGCGCTTTAACGCCTTTTAAAGGTAGGATGTCCTACCTTTGTTTTACCAGTGTACTTTTGTCTCGTTATATTTTAAAGTTATAAACCTATAAAGAGAACGATTCGACACCATAAGACCTTACGCTAAACCGCACGAAGTTCATCCGCGCTATTGGTGAACTCACGCAATTCAGACCAGTGTTTCGTGTGAGTACCGAGCAGTTGGATAATATTTGCAAAATCCAATTAGTTTCTGTACAATAAGAAAATACATGGCCTTAGTACGGAGGGGGCTCGATGTTGAAGATTTTAAACGTACCTCGGGACAAAATCATGTCTTTCGCTTCTTTCAGCAGGTGGCCTGATTTCTATAAGCTTTATGGGGATTTTAAAACCACCAAGTTCATGACAAAAGCTGCGCGCATGGTTGAATTCTGGTAAGTCAACATCTCACATTTTAGTGGTTTGTGGCTACTATCCTTGATTTTCTGTGACTTGGCCGCGCTCTTATTAAGTTTTTCTACTATCGGTCGAATCAGAAGAAATTATACCACCGGTCGAATCAAGAGAAAATTCTTAAAAGAAACAGGAAATATACTTTATTTATTAAGTCTAAAAATTGCAAGTTTTCTGACCCCCATCCCTCCTACTTCGTCACTGCCCTACCTCCTTTAAACGAAAAGGTCGGGAATGGTCTGCAAGTGGGGTCACAGCATGTGAGATGATCTCTGTAACGTGGTCGCCAGTCGCAACAATAACGTCCCTCCCCACATTGAGCCAGGCTGATCTGGTAGGGCGGGCCAGGCCGGGGCATCGACCCTACGGGTCCGGGGGTGGGGCGGGGAGGGTGTGGCGGTGCGGTGCGGGCCAGGACATGGCGGAGCTGCGCCAGCGCAGAGGGAGGGAGAGAGGGAGAGAGGGGGAGGAGAGAGAGAGAGAGAGAGAGAGAGAGAGAGAGAGAGAATGGGCCAGGGGAACTAAAAGTAGATCCCACTAAATGTGATAAACGACACACGGGGTGTTTGAAAAGACCTAGAGCAAAGTAAGAGAGGCGAGGGAAAAGCTCAAAGAGGGAGAGGAGAGGGGGCCGTGATCACTGCCAGTGTCCGCAAAGTTGTCGTTTTTAAGAGACTTTTGTTAGCCTGCCTCTCCCGCTCGCTAGCGACCCCAGCTCGCCCAGCTACCGTCCGGGCCGCGGGCCGGGCTGGTGTGCTGGGCTGTGCTGGCCCGCCACGGCGGCGTGGTGGCGCTGGTCGCGTGCTGCCCCGCCCCGCCCGCACCCAGCCGGGTCGCGTCGAGATGCAAACCTTCCAGCAAAGCCAGGCAGGGCAGCACCCACACCCACCCACTGGCCGCCGCCGCTCTGCCCCACGCTCCTCCCGCTCCGTCCCTGTTGCTGGCCGACCCCACACCACCCATACCCCTACCTCAACACACACCACCCCACTCCCCTCTCCTGACCTCGCCACCCACCCCCACCCACTCTCTCGTCCCAATTCCAAGACCAGCCCCTCCCACCTCCCAGGCAGTTGCGCCACGCTGGCTGGATCCGTCG
>NW_026267242.1:901109-902271 GCF_000697945.3 Frankliniella occidentalis
TCTCTCTCTCTCTCTCTCTCTCTCTCTCTCTCTCTCTCTCGCTCTCTCTCGCTCTCTCGCTCTCTCGCTCTCTCTCGCTCTCACCTCCCGCACAAGCCTCGGCCCTCTTGTCCCTCTTTCTTTGGCTGCTCTCCAGCTGGAGGGCTCGCCACCGCTCGCCGCCCCTCCCGCCTCGCAGAGACCCCGTATGTCAGTAGGGGATACAATCCTCCCCCTCTCAATCATAGAGGCTGGCCGGGCCGGGAGGCCGCCGGGTCACTCCGGGTCAGTAAAGGCCTCGGCTCCCACCGGCCGAAATAGAGGTGGATCCAGGGCCAGGGGAGAGCGACCCACAAAAAGTAGTTCCAGTGCCGTACAAAGGGGGAGGGGAGAGAAGGCTTGAGCGTAAGGCGGGGAAAAAGGAGAGAGAGAGAAAAAAGGTCATGTTGTTTAGGAAATGTCTAATAGATGCAGGGAAGACGAGACGATGTACTATGTTCTATTTCTACTATATCCTTTACACATGACAAGAATGATGAGGGTGCAAAAAGGGGCCCAAACATGCTCTGCAACTTAGACTCCTTTTTGTTGGCAGACGTCTCAGCAGACGCGTCTTTTTACTCGTCCGGACTTGTTGCTCGACGGCACCTGGTCGACGCGTCGCCCCCGTCGTCGCGACGGCGAGCGGACCGGGCCAGCCGCCGCGGCGCCGCGGCGGGCGCCAGGGCCAGCGTCGCAGCGAGCAGACGCAGGGGCGCCAGTCTGGAGCCAGCCACCAGCCACAGTGTGGTACAGGGCAAAAGGGGAAGGCAAAAGCAGCGCGACATGGCCACAACGCCACTAGATTGAAGCCATTGACAAATCTTCGTCCCTAAGCGAATAGCGAAGTTACTTCGTTCGCTTTTCCAAATTTTTGAAGTTGCAAATACCCACAGTGTACGAGACCCCTTCAATGTAAGATATACAAATCCGGCTACTTTGTACTAAAAAAGGCTGTTCCCAACCCTCGTAAATTAAACCCGTTCGCTGTTAAGGCGACGAAACTTAAAACACAAGAAATCACATCTCCTCAATTGGGAATGAAAACAATCCGCAACTATGCAAGCAAAGCGCCATTTGAACTGTAGCTCAAGCCCCGATTTCATTTCAAGTGTTCACGGTAAGGGTTTACCAGCCCCCCCCC
>NW_026267242.1:910541-912880 GCF_000697945.3 Frankliniella occidentalis
GGGGGGGGGGGGGGGGCAGAGAGTGACTGTAGTGAAAACTTGGCCGATACAATATCGCGGCAATATGACCTCGGGCGCACCAGCAGGAGCAGCAGGAAGAAGCAAGCGCGGCGGGGCGGCGCGGCAGAAGCGGCAGCGCCGACCGCCCCCGAAAATGGGTCAAGGAGAAATCATTTAAATGTCGATTTTCATTGGCGCGCGCATTTCAGCCGGCTCCGGGCGAGACGGCGCTGAGCGGCGGCAGCGCGTCCACGCCGCGCCGGGACGACGACGACGTTGATTCATACTTTCGTTGAGCTAATTTAAGTCTGTCACGCCACCCTTACATCCACGCGGCGGCGGCAGCGGCGAGGCTCCCTGCCCTCCCTCCGAGCCGGCCTAAGCACGGCGCTGGCTGCACTCCCCGCAGCCGCGAGGGCGGGGCGGGGCGGGGCAGCCGTCCAGGGGCACCAATCGATTTGACCGCACACGCCTCGCCACGCCTCGCCACGCCTCGCCTCGCCACGCCACGCCACGCCACGCCACGCCACGCCACGCCTTGCCTCGCCACGCCTCGCCACGCCTCGCCACGCCTCGCCACGCTGCACAACGCTTCGGCACACCTCGCCAAGTCTCGCGACGACAATCGCCTCATCACAGCGCAACCAGAAAACCATTTAGTTGATACAACTAAATAAGGTTTTATAAGAAACAAAATTTAGTTCCGGAAACCAACAAAATTTTAGTAACCCAATTTTTAACTATAATTATGGTCGAACCAATCAAACGCAGCTTCACTAAATTATTTCATCACCACGGATGGAATTTGTTTTTTCGAGCTGAAAATTTCATCGGATTTGGTTCTCTGGTCTTCTGAGAGCGGCAGGGCACGACACGACACGCCTCCTACGCCGCGCCGCGCCAAACCTCGCCACAACACGCTATGCCACGCGACGGGGCACGCCACGAAACGAAAAGCCGGCCACAGACTCGGGAGGTGTCAATATACTTCAGATACCAGAGTACCCGCGCGACCGCACTTGTTTGCCTGACCACATTGTTTTAGAGTGACCACATAATAATCGGAAAGTAAACAACTAACCGCAAACTCTGCGCCGATACAGTTTGGAATAACGCACACGGCGCAGACCGAGAAAAGGAAATACTAAAAAGATACTTCCGAACGGGGCTTCCGAAGGTACGAGGGGGCGGGTACTCGGCGCCTGACGCGGCCCAGAGGCGTAGTAGTACAGGGGCGCGGGCCGGCTGCCAGAAGGAGACGTTCAGTCGTGTTACACCCTCCGCTCTGGCCGACCTTGAAAGAAACACGCGCGACCGCCACCGCGCGGTCTGCCTCCATTAGTTTTGTACGTCCCCGTCCGTCCGTCCGTCCGTATCACAGAGACGGGTCCGTCGGTCCATCCGTCCGTTCCTAAATGTCCGACCGTCTCTCACCCTCGTCCTCACCCTAATTAACAGAGCATCGTTCTCAAATCCCGAGTGGTTTCTTGTCTTGCAGCGTTCCCGCATATACTCTGCCTCACTTCCCCCAGGTCTCTCCGAGCCGTGTCTCTTTCACTCTCGGACAACCCATCAAGAGCCAGTTGCTGCTGCATATGCGAGTTCTCTGCGCACTGCAAAAACTACACCACTATACAAACCGTCTAACACTTTCTGGGTGTTAATACAATGATCGATTAAGGACAAAGCTCCCCAAACCAAAATTTACCAAATTTACTAATTTACCACTCTCCTGTACTAATTGATTGATGTTCCACAAAATGCTTTTCATGACAATTTAATTTAACCGATGTAAGCGACTTTGAACGAACGAATACGCGCCGATTGTGTGCGAGAAAACCTTTGCTCCGGTGTCCTCTCCGTGCCCTTGGCGGCGCGTTAGCTCAGGCTTTTGCTTTTGGCTATTCACAGGCGGCACGAGTCGGGGCCCGGGCCAAATGTGCGGGTCGGAGGGAGGGAAGAGGTGCGAGCTGAAGAGAGAGAGAGAGATTCGATTAAAAAGTTGCACGCGGAGAAAAAACGTAATTGAAGTGATGGTCGCGAGGAATATTCCACCGCAATCCGCACGACGCGGGAGCGGCGGCGAGAGAAGTTTGGCAGCGCAGTGCGCAGTAGGCGTTAGGCTCGCACTGCTCCGCCCCGCCCCGCCCCGCCCCGCCAGAAAGGAGAGCGGCCAAGAGATCGAGCAGCTCTCCGGGGAGCTTAACAAAATAAGTATACGCGAGGATGCGCTTAGCCGGCATACCCAGGCTTGGAGAGGGGGAGAGAATAATTTCGTTTCCGGAAGAGAATTTTAAATTCGATTTCCACAGACACCTGGACTGCGAGGCGGAGCGGGA
>NW_026267242.1:912930-917366 GCF_000697945.3 Frankliniella occidentalis
CAATAAAAAAACGGTATCAGGCAGGCACCCCCTGCCACCGGGCCCGCGCCACCCCCGCGTAAGCCCGCCATACGCCCTCCGGCCAACCGATCCTAACACCCGACGACTCCCTCCCTGGGATAACAGCTCGAAAAATTCTCGTCTCCTGAAGGGAGGGCTGTTACACCCAAACAAATGCGTCTTGATTAAATGTGGCTAAGAGTTTTTTTCGGTATGAGTATGAGTAAAAGATTTATTCACCCTTCCTCCTCAATGAAACATGTGTACTGCTTATTCGCCTAAAATGTCTGAATACTTTGTTCTCTTCTCGGGGATGACATGTCATGTGCCGCTACGCCGACTCGTTTGGGCCGGACAGGATGAGTGAGAGAGAGATAGAGAAGAAATAGAGAGGGAAGAGGAGGAGGGGGGGGGCACGCCGCGGGGGGGCGGATGCGTTTACCTACCCCTCGCCCCTCGCGGGGGGGGGGGGTGACCGCGTCTTGACGTGTGCAGTACCCGGGCCGCCCGAGGTCACTGGCCCAGACAAATACTTCCCTCTTCGTCCCCGTCCCCACAACCAACCTCCCAATCGTACTCGCGCGCCCGCGCCGCTGCAGGGATTCGAATATTTGGCATTCTTTCCCGTTTGGGTACGACGCCATGCGGCATTCCATGATACCAGCAGGCGACGCGGCGCGACCCTCCTTCCCCTCAACCTCTGGTTTTGCCTGCTTCCCCGCCCCTTCCCCGCGACCCTCGCCGAGGCCCTCGCCCTGGCGGCAGAGGCGCCCGCCAGCACCATCCACGCCCAACTCGTAAACAGAGCGCCCCACCCCTCACGACAAGAGCGTCCAGCTACTCCACCAAACCTGCCTGCCGCTCCACTGCACCAAATTCCTCTCTAATTTTAGTTGCAACGTTTGTGTCAGGTGGATTTTTACTCAATTCGAATAATTTGACGTCATACGCAAGAACAAAAGCTCTAGTTGACGGGGTAACCGTTATTTGGTTTAACGAAAGGTACCTAGAGATCTACAAGCAAGGGTCGTAAGAGACAGAGTTAATTCCTGATGCCAACTAACCTTTATCATGCCTATTTCCAACAAAACACGACCAAGTCAATCAAAACAAAGTTGACAAGACTGACTGATTCAAAATTATTTCACTATGAGCAGCACGAACTGGATCCCTAAGCCAAAATTCCTAAGAAAATTATCAGCTAAGAATTTCGTTTCTTAAACTAAATTGTTTTCTGGTTACCCCTTATTGCCTTTGACTTCCCGGCGTGGTTCCCAGTTCCTGACACCAGAAAATTCCCCAATCAGCTTGGCAGCTTGGTTTTCAATCTACTTACTTTTTTAACCACACCTACAGCCTTCTGACCTTTCTTTGCCTCTGTATGCGGAAGGGCCGGCGGTGCAGCGACCCGCGCGTGTCACCGCAGAGTACACACGATAGACAGCAAGCATGAAAATTTCAGCAGGCCGCTGCTTGAAGGTCCTTTCGGCATCCTTGACCCGGCGTGTCACGGAGGGGCGGTGCAGGGGCGGCGGCCGCGGGCAGCGTATCTCGGCCAAGTTCAGAATGCGCTCGGCACCACTATCGCCGTGCAGCGGTCGCGGAAGTGAGCATGGTTACGAGCAGCTCAGGGCTTGGCTCTCCTATTCTCGGCTCAACTGCAAACCGGCATCGGAATATAGACACTACCCCGACAAAAAGATCACCCGAGCGCCCTTAAAAATTTTGTTGCCTGCATGACAAGGTTTTAATTATGTGATGTTATTTATCCATTATATGGTCGAGGGGTAATCCCTCTACCGTACCGTGCGTGTCAGAGCGGACCCCGTAGTGGAGCAGTGCATGATTGGCATACCCTCTCGGGCTGCATGGGCCTTACCGGCGGAGGGACTAGGCTACGCAAACCCGCAACACTGTGGCGTCCGCTCGGATACACCCGGTTACACCTGATCAATGTAACGCACGGTACCGGGTGTAACTTGTAACTGTGAATGCGCTGCAGTGTTGCGGGTTTGCGTAGCCTACGCCCGTAAGGGGCCATGAGCCCTGCAGCCATATTGAGTATGCAATCCCGCAACACTGCTGCGTATTCACAGTTACACCCGGAACACTGGGAAAATCAAATGTGCTAATGTTCAAGTACCCTCGAGTGCCTCTCCAGGGGACGCTAAATTTGGCACCTTTAGAGTAGTTCTCAAAAATTATGGGATTCTAATTCTAAAGGGTGAGTTGCAACTGTAAATGTTCTGCATTTTGGGATCAATTTGGTACTAAGGCTGTACCACAATTGAGAACGGCTTTTTCTGGAAACGAAATTAGTGAAATTAGCAGGTAAACTGAATTTGGCCTCGCCCTTGTGGACCGGGGATGTCAAGTCGACATCGCCCATTTGCTCGTCTCAAGCCTGACACCAGACAACTTTGCAAAAGAAGGAAGAACTGACTGGCGATTTTGCCATCCATTCTTAATGCATGGCTGTCACACACTCTCCGGCCCGCCTCCCACCTGCTAGAGGTGGAACGAACGCCCGTGAATAATAGATGTAGGAAAAGAATTGTATACACTGCGGACGCCTACACCCGCACGTGATTCAACCACGCCTAAATTAAAGTAAAGGTTTACTTTAAAAAAAGTTCTTTACGACTCAAGACGCGGACAACTTGCAATTTTAGTCCACTAATTGCATGGTGTCCCATGGACCCGAACTTGTTTTAGGTAACACTATACGGCATGCGTGCGGGCCCGCCTCACCTACTAACTCGGCGCCACACATTGTTGAGAAATCTCACGAAGAGATACCAGGGGTGAATTACATTTCCAACGTCCTTTAGGATTCACAAATAGCCGCGGTGTTAATTTTTTGCAAAGATTCAAATAAACTGTTTATAGCACCAGAAAAAAATTTGGTATGGCACGGTTAAAAGGGGTAAAATCTAAGGGGCCTGACAATGTCAGTTTTTAGTCCCATACTGGGAACCTTTTGTCCGAGAAGCAAAACTTTAAGTAGTTACATCCAAACATTTCGAGCTAGGGACTAAATGTTGGTGCCTAGCGCAAAACATTTTCTCAGAGTGTGGAGCCTCAAAGTGGGACACCTGCGGCCAGAGTAATTTGTCATAGCGGCAGAGCCGTGGGGCCGAGCCCTGCAGGGGTGGTGGGACCCCCGCCCCTGTTCCGCACCCGGCCCCGCTCGGCCCGGTGCAGCCCGGCGACCTCAAGTAGATTGCTCCGTAAAGAGCCAACTTATTCTGGTGCCCGGAAAAAGAAGAGATGAGAGAAGAGGGGCAAATAGTCGAACTAAAGTGTGCAGGCTAACTGTGCTACTTCACAATGACACTGCAGAGGGAATGTACATTTTTGCGTGCTTTTTAATGAGAAATGTGTGGTATTTTAAGATTTTCTGCTGAATCCTGGTAGAAAATTAGACGTGGGGCTGTGCATTCTCTTACACCCGAAAAAAAATGCTTGGTATCTCAAAACATTCCCCCAGATCATTTAGAGCAGTTTTATGAGCGAGAACAAAGGTAAGTTACAATTAAATTAGTGGGTTAGGTGGGTATCCGGGTTGGCAATTTCCAGAGGTTGCTAGATATACGTGATAGAAAGAAACGAGGGGGAAAAGGAAGGGCAATGAGAGGGACAGGGAGGAAAGGGGAATAGGGGTTCACAGAGAGCGGCCGTGAGGTGAGGCGTTCGCAGGTAGGGGTTGCGGCCATACTGACCTTTACAGTATTGTTACGACCCTTTTGCTTGCTGCCACCTGACAGGTCCGGTCGGAGCGGCCAAGTTGGAGGGGCCAGGTCGGAGGGGCCAGGTCGGAGGCGCCAGGTCGGAGGGGTCAAGCTGGAGGGGTCAGGTCTCTGCTGCGATTCGGTATGCATCGATTTTTGGCCGTGTTTGGCCTGGCCCTAGGGCCAGAGCATCGCTGGCATCTCGGCGAGGCCAAGGGCGGCCACGCGGGAGGGACACGCGGTGGAGGCACGAGGGACACACGGGACAGACACGCGGATGGGACACGCGGTGGAGACACGAGGGACACACGGGAGAGACACGCGGAGGCAACACGAGGGACACACGCGGGAGGGACGAAACAGGGAGGACAAAAAGAGAGGGAAACGCGGGAGGGACATGCTGGAGCGCAAAAAAAAAACAAAGAACGCAGATAACGGTTGCCACAAACCGACGAGGGGGAGGAGGCAACGCAATACACTCGCTTTCTTGGGGACGCGCACCACACAAGAGCGACTGGCGGAGCTCGGTGGCGGCGGGGGGAGGTGAGGCGCCCGGGAGGTAGGCAACGCGCCCGCACCAGTGCACACGCAGCGCCCGGACGGCCTACCCAGCAGGCGCTCACAGCAGGTGAGGGCTCTCAGTGGGGTCTGAGACACAGGGAAAAGGGGAGAAAAGGGCGGGAAGGAGGGGGAGAGAGGGGGAGG
>NW_026267242.1:922556-924443 GCF_000697945.3 Frankliniella occidentalis
GGAAGGGGGGCAACCAGATCCAGGGTGGCCGTGGAAGAGGATGGGAGAGGGGGATTGGGTGGATAATGTTGGTGATGGGTGGCGGGGTGGCGATGGTTGATGGTTTGTTGATTAGTGGTCCGGAATGTAGGTGGCTACAAACGAAATAATGTGCACATAGGCATTGTTTACTTTACTTTGTATAGGCGACTGAAAAACGAACGCAACATATATTTCCCAAATAAAATATTTAAGAGAATAAACTATTATAGTCATGGTGTGAAAAAGCCATTGATGGATCAAATATAGAGCGCAATTCAAACATCAATGTAGATAACGATAGCTCTTGCGAGGCCATTCAGGAACGAATAAAATGTTTTTCTAGTCATTACTAACGGTATGAGTTCTTAAGTGGAGAGGGTGGCGGCGGGAAGGGGGAAGAGCGAAGGGCGTTTGGTGGATCGTGGTGGATTGTGCCGGTGCTGGACACAGGCGCGAGGGGTGCCGCGGCCCCGTGATGATGCCCCGCCCCGTCCAAACCCTGCCCCGTCACCCCGCCCCTTCAGTCCGGCCCAACACCAGCACGCGTACCGGGTCAGTTGCCTTTCTGTCCAGGAACACCAGAGAAACACATACCCGTACCAGCCTAACATCTACTAAAGAAGGATCGAGGTGGGGACGTAAGTTTGATGAGAAATGGTTATCACTGAATCAAAAATTCTTTCGCATATCAGGAAAAACTGGTCGTGAATTAAATTATTGCCGTGTATTGTAGAGTATTTCCCAACGGTCTCTGTAGGGATATTCAATGATAACTACGGCGATTGCGATTTTAAGAGTCCAATTAAGAGCTGTTAAACATGAGGGATCCTCCTAAAGCACCTCCTTTAACTGTCTGTAGGAATTCAAAAGTTTCAGATTTCTGAAAAACTATTCGCCCGATGATTCAAAAACCGATATGCGAAGAAATAACAGTTTTCCAAACCTTTAGCACACACCCCCCTTAGTATAGCGGTAAACAGATCGCGCATTACTCTCGCGTTCAAAGAACCTGGCCCAGTTAAAACCTTGCAAAGCAAAATGCCAGATCCTTTGCAATTACGAAGCAATTCCTTTTAGGTGCCAAGTAAATCCTTCGCAATTGCTGCGCAGAATTTTAACTGTGGTCTACACTGCACCCGCTTTGCAAATAAAACTGCAAAACCCAGAATGGATAGTAACATTCTATCTTCCAAGGAGTTTACCTGCCGAAAAATACCGCGCATGCAAAACACAATTGCGGTCCTCGCACCCCAGCCCGTTATTGACCGAGACCGAAACAAGAGGGGAAGGTGGGGGGGGGGGAGTCTTTCCATCGGAGTAGCCTGATTGGGGGAGGGGGAGAATTGTAGGAGTAGGGAGGGCGAATTATCCCCTCCCGCGCAACTTGGCAACAACCGTGCGACCGGCGTCGAGCGAAGGAGTACCCGCGTAGTGGAGTACGCACCCCGCAGCAACCCGCGGAGTCTAGCGCAGAAGTACCTTTGAATGCGCTCCATACAGTGTTGCGGGTTTGCCAAATCGGTCGTTACATGTACAATCTTGCCATACTCTCGCTTACAACTCCAAGTCGACTCGCACAACTTGTAAATTTACAACGTTGCATTGTCATTGTACGACATCTCGCATGAAAATTTTTCTCTTGTCAGTACGACAATAATTTTTAACAGTGACCCCGCGGGTCCTGATAGCGCACATTGCAGATTCATACGCCAGTAGTAGTATAACGCTGGGTATCCTGGCAGTTTAAAGAGCTCCTGAGGCGCCGCAAGGAGGGCGACGAGGGGTGCCCAACTCGAAAAAATCGTGTACACCTGATTACCAAAAAGTGATGATTACCAAGGATTACCAAAGATTACCGAAGATTAC
>NW_026267242.1:924493-927877 GCF_000697945.3 Frankliniella occidentalis
CCCCCACCTACCTGCGGCAGAAGCCCCGCGCTCATTCAGGTAGGTACATCCAGGAATGTTAACCACTCGGCAGCGCATACCCCGACCACCACCGCCACCGCCTCCACGCGCGCTCTGCTTTAGGGTTCAAGATTTTCCACCTACGGTCAGGTGAAATAAGGCTTTTAGCAACCACTGCTCGCTGCTGCAGTATGTAGGATGTGGTAAAGGCGATACGAGGATAAGACGCGATACGCACATATTATTAGAAACTAGAATATTTCACACTGAGAAAAATGTTTTGATGCAGCAACTAAAATTTTGATTGTGGCATCTAAACTTTGTTTCATGATATATCGACGACCGAATGTTTAGTTGGGACATCGAAAGTCTTTTCATTACCACTGTTTTATCACCAGTAATGAATACCTTTATAATAGGAATAAAACTAATTGGTCGTCGGTACAATGTAGGTTTGATCAGTGACATCGAGTTGTTTGATCACCAGAACTAAATTACTTAAATAACCAGCAATGAAGTACTTTGGAGCTCTAAACATGTCGCAAGGCTCCTCCCTTTTCCGATATTGGTGTAACAAACATCAGTCCATCTCCCGGGCATCATTCAAATTTCAAGAAGAACAAATCAGTGCCCAAGTGCTGGGAGAAACTGGTTACGATCCGGCCGGGATTCGAACCCCTGCCAGACCCGACTTACTACCCAGCCGCCAGGAACGGAGACCACTGAGCCATCACGGCATCTGGCGTCCGATCTGCGCAACACGAGTCTGCTCATTCCTTCAATTGAGTGTCGCTTTGCGGACTCTCTGTTGTGACGATTGAAAGGAGTTCGGTTGCCTCATTGAAATTTTTTGGATGCACCACTCAAACACGTTTCGTATCGAGGAAGAAACCGTTTGGACATTTACATGATACTGTTTGTTGCTTGGAACCTTTCGTAGACTGTTAACGGGTCGCATCGATCAAATGAACTTCAGTGCTGGCATCTAAACATTTTTCTCACAAGGGAACAACGCTCAGTGTAAATTCCCGATTTTCATTCTACTTTGGGAAATTGTTGGTCTAAATGAGTCATCGGAGGACACATTAAAATTTGTTGCTCAAATTCATATTTAGGGTTTATTTTGGGCATTCGTTCCAAAAGCTGCTATTTCAATTATTTTTAATATATTGCAATAATACTCCAAGGGGCAACTCGTCAAATTGCGGATCTCTGGGCGAAAATTACCACGACGTTGAGGAGGGGAAATGTACGGGAATCACTAGGGCTTATGAGCAGTGGCTGTATAAAGCAGTCCCACAAAAAATGTTATGACACAAAAGTTGTAGAAAAATGTTAGCTCTTTAACTTTTGTTTCATAACATAACATATGAATTTGAGCAACAAATTTTGATGTGTCCTCCGATGACACATTTAGACCAACAATTTCCCAAAATAGAATGAAAATCGGGAATTTATATACACTTGGCGGGATTCCCTTGTCAGTGCAGCATTGGCGACAGCTGACATCGCGGTGTCGTGGGTTTTGTGTGACCTGTCTTCGTCCGTAAGGCACCAAAGACCCTGCGGCACTGTTGTGACCGTTCTGAAACACCCCGGTAGGCCAAACCTCGTCTCGCGTAACAGGCTTCGCATAACCACACCGCAACAAAACGATTGCGACGGGCCTCGCGCACATCGGCCCAGGCCTGCACCAGTTGAGAGTCTTCATGCCATTTGCACTGTAACCACTACTCACTCCTCCGGGATGCCCGGGGATGCCTCACAAGCTCGGCGGCGACGCCCTTGCTTGCTGTACTCGCCTTCTGCCCTCTAGTACCCGCCACTCCCCGCCCCCGCCAGACGAGAGGCCAGGGCCCCGGCCCAACCCAGCTGGTACGGCCGGGCATCGGCCGCCGCGCTCCCCGGCCACCCTCGGCCACCCTCGGCCCAGCCCGTCGTAATGATGAAACGGCCAGATAGCGCGCCGCTCGTTAAAAACGAAGCTTCTCTTTTGGAGAAGGAGGGGGGGGGGAGGGAGGAAAAAAGAGGAATTAAGTTTGCGGGGATTTTCGAGCTGCTTTTCTTTTACCCCCTCCGAGCGGATGCTCTTATTCTAATTATGAGACCAGGGAGCGGGGCGGAGGACACATGGACATGTACACCCAGAAAAACAAGTATTCGATTTCCCTTCTTTTGAGAGCATTGTCATGAGAAAAACGTGTCCGTTGGTCAATCCAGCAAATGAAACATCCAGCAGGGATGGCAAACAGAAAAGATATATGGAAAAGATGCAGAAGGAGTCAAGGTAGGTATAGCGAGCGTACATCTATCTACTTTATTTAATAAGAGTCAAAAGTCCTTTTTAAAAAATGAACTAGGTGGTGCTTCAAAATAATAAAAAAGTGGTACTCTGCGCGGCATATTGGCAAAGATTTTTAGAAGGGCACCTAACTATTTTCTTTTTTTCGAGTCAGCCTCTGTATTGCTTTTTTTACCTTTTATAGTTAACAAGCAGCCTTCGAGTTTTCAGACCAAATAAACCTTCGAAAACAAAAATATGATGCACTTGCGGAGTAGCAGGAGTGCGAGGCCTCTTGGCACGCTCACCCACCCACTTCTCGGAAGCTCGCAGGGGTGAAGCTGAAAAAGGGGCTGGCCCGCACCCCTTGTCGAGGACACGGCGCAGCGAGTTGCCAAAAACCGGCAAAGCGAGCGAGCAAGCCCTTAGAAGGTGTTCCCACTGATTCCGCGCCGCCCCGGCCGGGCAGACCAATCTCCGCGCGCACAACAATTCGACGGAATTTTAATCAAAGGATTGGCCCGACGCCGAGTCAACACAGAAGAGGGAGGGGGGACGGGAGGGGAGGAGGCGAAGGACCAGTAGCGGAGCGAGGAGGGCGAGAGGCGTGGAGTGGTCGGCCGGGCTGCTGGAAAGCTGCGGGGCCCCGCTGGAGCCAGCAGCACTCCTTTATGAAATCCTGGAATTTGGTGAGAGCTCCCCTGGTGGTGAGGCAGCAGCAGAGCTCTCTCCCTGAGGAGTGGATGAGTCGCCGCAGCCGGGCCTCAGCTGGACTTGGGTGCGAGACGCCCCGCCCATCCGAGGAAATTACAGTCAGAATGTGCACAACGTGGACAGGAATAATGTAATCGAAATATCGCATGGAGGCTGCGAAGGGGCGCAGATTCCGCAAATATTGACCGCATTGCATATCTTAGCCACTGACCAACTCTATCTTTTTCTCACTCTCTCACTCACTCACTCACTCACTCTCTCTCTCTCTCTCTCTCTCTCTCTCTCTCTCTCTCTCTCTCTCTCTTACTCTCTCTCTCTCTCACTCTCCCGCGCATATTGGTTCTCCAGGCCGTTCGGACCAGACGCTCCGAGGGTTTCATTCCGGAGCG
>NW_026267242.1:927927-930441 GCF_000697945.3 Frankliniella occidentalis
CGGTCGTGTCGGACGGGGAAGAGGGGGGGGGGGCGCTACAAATTCAGTCACATGGCAATAAGCCGGCTTCATTTCACGTCCTCCCCCCTGCCCTCCCCGTGCCCCCACACCCCCTCCACTCCGCTATCAATCCCAATAAGTCCACGGTCCAACGGGGGCGTCAGCGAGAGGGGGAGGGGCGCAGGGGCGCCACAGCTGGGCGCCGTGACTCATGGAAGATGAGTCAAGACATGGGGGGAGGCTTCAGCCTGCAATATGAGCCAAGAGCGGTCAGAGAAAAGTCCACTTGCCCAGTGTACTCGATGCTGCCATGTATCTAGAAGATACGAGATAAAACAGTTCCCACAGGAAATCAAACTACCATCTACCAGTTGGGACCTATTTGAATTATGTTTTTGTTCAACGTTTCTTACCCTGGACACTAAGTTTAAAAAGTACTGTATCTGATCATTTACCGCATACATTAAAGATCAAACATACACAATGCCATTGAAAAAAGAACTTTTAGAGACAGACCCCAATGTAAAAGAAGCTCCGCTTCATATACGTTGGTAGCCAGTGAACGAAACAAATTCTCTTTAATCAAAGTAGCCTTTTTTTCAAATTCCCGGCAAAAATCACAACAAACCTGCAGAAAAGGCTAAAACTATTTATATCCTAATTAGATTGACAAGAACAACCAAATACCAAAGTCATCAGAAATATACTACAGACCTCGCTACAGACTGTACAAAGCTTTGAGAGTATTTGAGATTCTGTGACACAGAATAAGAATAACAATAACTCTCGTAGAATGGAAATCATATTACATTCAGTTTTTAAGAATTAATAAAGTACTACACAGATGTACACTTCTCTCAATACTCCGGAAACATAACCTCACCTGCTTTTTTGTCAACAAGAAAGTTATGCAGTGTATATGCGCGTTTGTTTCTCATCGCACAGATTTCACAAACCGAATCTAACACACTTTTGAACAGTTCGTATTTAGCTGGTTGTCGAAACGCGACGATCACGCCACATGGGCTTGAATTCGCGCACCGCGAAAACAAAATCCGCGCACGCTCGCTTTGACTGGGCTGGTGCGCCGGTGCGGGCCGGGCTCGCTCGGATCAACCACGCGCCCACAGCTCACAACACACGCCCCTCTGCCCCCTCGCCCGAACCCATCATCAAGATGCCGAATGGGTTGCCTAGTCGGCGGGTTACCCGGCGCGTCCGTTTGAAAGCTCCTCAAAACGGGTTTATTACGAGCATTGCTCCGACATAAGTACGCGGCGGTCTTGCGGGTTTCAAGGAGCGTGTCGTAGCGTGCTTTCCATGCACGCTGGGTATATTACCATCAGTGTGCCAAGTATACACTTTAATTTCGCAGTGTGAGCTGCTACGGACTAGTAGGTGTTATTACCCTCTGACGAAAGAAATAAATCACAATGATTATTTTAAAACTTGTAATGGCAGTGCTGCCCGGGTATATGGCGCTGCACGCGCGCGCGCGCCGGGCTCGGGCCTCTCTCGTCACCGAGCGAAGGTTGGGCTAATCTAGATGTGCGCGAGCCAAACAATATTTGTGAGGACCCCCTCGGAGCGCACCGAGGTGGAGGGAGAGAGTGGCGGGTGGTGACGGTAGGGGTGGGTGGTGGTGGTGAATTCTTGGCCAAGGGGGAGTTGGAGAGAGGAGGGCAGATAATAATGAAGCCCCTGAACCTGCGGTGCCCGGCGGTGCCCGGCTGTGCCCGGCTGTGCCCGGCTGCCAGCCCCACGGCCTCCATTGCACCCCTTTGCCCCCTTTTCCAGAGCGCTCCTCCCCACCACGTGACCGTGAGGGTGTTGATAACGCTGAGGGGCTGCTTTCGATCATTGTCAGTGGGGGCGGAGGAGGGGGTGGGGGGCAGCCCACGAGAGAGAGAGAGGGAGGGGAATTGGGGGGCGGCTTCATGTGCGACAGCGCCACGGGGACCGGGGGACTCCATCCCGCTCCGCTACCCCCTGGGGGGCTCGGGGCCTCGGGGCCGGCGGGGGCAGTGTGGCGTCCAACCAGAGGGAGTGGGCCGGGGGAGGGAGGGATACAGGTGGTTGCTAACCCTTTGGCGCGTCAAATGAAGACGTATCAGCGGGGCTTGCGTTAAGGGGCCCCGGCCCCTGGACTGAGAGGGGGCGACGCCAGCCCAGCGCGCCCCTGTTGTTTGCGCCCAGGGAAGGGAAGGTGGGCCACTGAAGGCAGGCAAGGCTACACTGTCAATCTGTGATGCCGACCACAGCTATGGGCCAGGTGGGCCAGGTGCACCTCAAGTAGGGGCTCCGCGACCTACTTTCTTGCCCGTCCCACTTTGGGATGGTTTTCTTTTAATTTTATAAAGTAAACAGCACTATGAGCAGATGATACATTTAACAGTAAAACACACCTAGTACTAAAAATTTGCTGAAACTATAATCGAATTGTGTCAGCAGCTAGTACTGTCAAGCGGAGGAGTGAGATCCGGTAGATTGAATACACTACCGGTTGGGGGGGGG
>NW_026267242.1:930491-931664 GCF_000697945.3 Frankliniella occidentalis
CTCTCTCTCTTACTCTCTCTCTCTCTCACTCTCCCGCGCATATTGGTTCTCCAGGCCGTTCGGACCAGACGCTCCGAGGGTTTCATTCCGGAGCGCGAGGGGGTTCCGCTTGCGACTGTTACAATACGGGGCGTGGCAGCAGAGCGTGCTGGAGTGTCTCTTCAACTGTGGCCTTTACCGCGGCGCGCAGCGCGGTGGGGGTTGGCAGCCTTGCGGTGTACAGGCAGACATGCACACGATCGATCGATACAAAGCTTTTAATTGAAAAGCGCGGGTGTTATTTGCGTTGGGGAGGGGGAAGGGGATGGGGGGGAGTGAGGCCCTGGAGGATGGGGGGGGGGGGCGAGCCTGGAGCGGCGCCTGGAGCGGCGCCTGGAGCGGCGCCGCGTCACTCGATACGATGCTATCAGGCCCTCTGCAGATTGAGCGGGCCGGGCCGCGAGGGCCAATCCAGCTAATAACTCCCCGCAGACATGCATGAGGGTCATGAGGGGGCGCAGCTCGTGGAGGAGCCTAATTCAGTTTATTGGCCGTACTCATACAGCAATCAAAAACAAACAAACGCATAAAGGAAAAGAAAACAAACACTGAAAACACAACGACAATGCTGTGATGGTAAAGCACTAAGCACAAGAAGGGCGGTATACGAGGAAATGTTTCTTATCCCCCTAAAAAAGGTAGGGAAAAGCATTTGATTGGCGACAAACAGAGTAGAGTACAACCCGGCGCCCACTCGAAGAGCTCAACTACCAGCCAAGTCCCCATGTCTCCTGCGCTTTGCTACGCGCAGTGCTCGCGCCGAAGGGCTGCCCACCCCCACCCCGGCCCCCTTTTCCCCTCCTCCCTCCTTTTCTCCGCACCAGACCATGAATAAAAGATTCCGTTGGTCACACCCGAACGGGTAGATGCTTAGGGAGCCCCGTATGAGTCGCGACTTCCGAATCAACTGTAAGGAATTCTTTGTCCAGCTGTGAAGGGGGAAGCAGATAGAAGAGAAGAAGAAGAAGAAGAAGAAGAAGAAGAAGAAGAAGAAGAAGAAGAAGAAGAAGAAGAAGAAGAAAAAGAAGAAGAAGACACAAAAAGCTTATGAACATTTTTTTTCATAGTTACTGAGTTCTGTAAACATGCTCGGCTTACGCATTTTTTAATGCGCCAGTATGAAGAAATTTGTGC
>NW_026267242.1:934231-934689 GCF_000697945.3 Frankliniella occidentalis
AGTTTTGTTCTATATTTTTTATGTCTTCTGTAAAGTTAATGCACTTCGCTCAGCTACCCCGTGCACAATGTTAACGCACGGGGCCCTACGTTATTGGAGCCTAATCTTCCTCATCGGAAATAATGATTGACGTGTCTCGGTGTTACTCAAATATCTAGATATTGATCGATCTGCAATGGCCTTAAAGTTTAGGGATGATGACGATAATGACAAGAATGACAGAATGTCATATTTTCGCTTTACATTTTAAATTAAAGAAAAATCCTTTTATACCACGAATATTACTTTTTACTCGCAGCAACAAACTTCTATTGCTGAACCCATCATGCAACGCGCAGGAAGAAGACTCGTCGTATCCTATTCGGGAAATGTAGCCGAGTATAATTATTTGACGGATGCAGTATGGCATTTCCATCTCCTGGAGCGCGGAGAGAGGGGAGTGGGAGGAAGGGGGAGGG
>NW_026267242.1:934874-937249 GCF_000697945.3 Frankliniella occidentalis
CCCTTTTCCCCCTCCTCCCCCCTATCTCTCTTTCTCTCTCTCTTCCCTCTCTTTTCTCCCCTCCCTGCGCGTCCTGCACCTGCGAGCTTCCCGATGGTCATTATTCATTTGCTCGCCTCCTCTCTCTCCTTAAAAGCTTACAGCAAAGCCCCTGCCTAAAATAATAATTTCGAGACTTATTTAATGCGCTTTTGTCTCGGACCGGGCATTCGCGTGTCGGGGCCAGGGCAAAGGGAGGTTGGAGGGGGGCGTCGCGATGCACTTCAGCAGCATTCTTCATCAAGACAAGGGGATGTGTTGTGTATCGACCGGGCGAGGCGGCAGGGACGGGGTAGGAGGCGGTGGCTGGCTGAGGTAGCGGTATCCTCCCCCCCTTCCCTACCCCGTACAACCCCAACGACACCACCTGTCCCAACAAGGGAAACCACCAATGAAAATAGAGGCACCGTGAAGGGTTCGTAAGTCCTGCTGCGCCACCCGACCCGAGACTGAGGTGTATGGGAATGACACCGTTGGCGTTTGCGCCGTCGTATGGGGCCTCGTCGTAGAGTGCCCTCTTAGCAGCCTCCCGGCTACCCGAAACCTTATTTGGTATCCAGATGGATAGAAGGGAGTTAGTGGACACATTGAGCCGTGAAGCGAAAGAATGGGATAAGTCGACTTACCACCATGGACCTCGTTATATTTCCCTGTAACTGCCGTCTAGTGCATCAGAAGCACCTGAGGTAAGTTTGCACCTGAAACTAAAATTAGCATCTGAGATTTTGGCTTCTTCCGATGCATCAAAACAAACGTCACAAACGAATAATAGACCCACTGTCATGTTTTTACTTGGGTCACAGGGCAGCCAGACATGAGCTTTGACACACTGAAACCTACGAGAGTGTTCAATAAGGGTGTTGGTCGAGGACATTTTCTTATTATTCTCCGTAAAAATTGCGACCAAGAGATAAAATGGGGATTTTCTGAAGAAAAAAACAGAAAAACCACAATCACTTACACAGCTTTTTGCACGAAGACCAGAGGACTCCAACAATAAAGTAAGTGTCGCCAGGTTTGGCTCATCCGCCCTGTACAAAGTAAAGAGTCACTGGACATGCAGAGGGAAAGGGGGGGTATATCTATGGCAAGGTCAAAAAAATATGAAGTCTATTCCTTTTTCTAAAATTTCCATGTATTAGAATTTCAAATGTCCCGCCGCTAGCCTCCGCTCGCCCCTGCACCGACGCGGGAGGGGAGGCTGGCTGAGGACTCTGCACAAGGGCATAACTGTGACTGTGAGAGCGGCCCTTACTCGCCAGGCCCGCCCCGCTTCTCGTAGCCCTGGCGTTCTCACGAAGGCTGTTCCGTTTCCACGACCTAATATTGTACGAAGCGGGCGAGCGGGTGGGATGGGATGAGAGACCTTCATTCCATATGGTTTGAAAAATAACAAAAAATAAAAAGCCGTCGCAAAGAATACGGTGGTGGTGCGGTCTTTGGTACGGGTGCGGGTGGGGCAGCGGTCAGCAGAACGCTTATCAGGGCCGGGCACCTCCAGCGCAAGCTCCAGCGCCAGGGCCTCCAGGGCGGCGGAGGCGGGGGCGGCGCCTGGCTGCGGTCCAGCCCGCTCGGCGGCCCGACCCGCGCCGGCTGCGCGCCACAGCACGGCCGTGACTATTGCTCCGATAACTGCAACAACTGCGACCGCACGGTCAGTTTTAATGCGACCTCCGTCGTTTGTCACCGTTTGTCGCACACGTGCTGGTCGGGCGCATCCCAGAGCGACACGATGCGAGGGGGGAAACAACGCCACTCTGAGATCTCGTGTGCAACGGATTACCCCGATCCACTCGGGTTACCCATCAATGGACTACCCTCGGATTACCCCCCTCGGATTGACACACGACGGGCTGAGTGAGTTTTGCCCAAGTCGTTTTTCCGCCCCCGTCGCCCCTTGCTCCTCGGTCTGGCCCACCTACCGGCCCTGTTCGATCGTACCCAAGTAGGAGGAAAGGCGGCCGCATGGCGGGGCGCCCAAGGCTGCCCACGCGGCCCGGGGCCGGGGCGGGCCTGCGCCGCCTGGGGACCCCGCCAGCGGAGCGGACCCGCCGCCAACCCGCCAGGAGTGAGGACGACTCGAGAGCTCCCGCCGCGCTCCGCCGGCCCGAGGCCGTTTTGGCTCATGTCGTATTCGGCCGGACCGGGCGCGCCTTGCAGTGGACAGTAAGCGCCGCCCGGCCAGAGACCGTTATAATCTCGGGGTAATTTATTAGACGACACAAGGCCGGAGGCCGGGCCGGGCTGGACCGGCGGCGCCTGCGGCCCGACACCACCGAGGGGTGCGCGCCGTGCGCCATAGGTGTGGTGCGGTGTGGGGGCGGGCTGGCGGGCGG
>NW_026267242.1:943464-949115 GCF_000697945.3 Frankliniella occidentalis
ACACACACACAAACAAACAAACAAACAAACAAACAAACAAACAAACAAACAAACAAACAAACAAACAAACAAACAAACAAACAAACAAACAAACAAACGTACCTATTAACACACAGGGGCTATATCGGCAACCAGCGGGAGCAGCAGCAGCAGCCAGTGGCAGGCAGAGCTCTGCGTGACCACTCCATCGACCGATCCCTGTGCCCGGTAGTACGGGAGGCGCCTTCGCGCGGAGGCTCGCGGTGGGCGCGGCAGCAACTCGGCCCCGGCGATCCGGCCGCGGGCGCAGGGTCAACGAGGGGGGCGCGGACAGCACTCGCAGCCTGGTCGGCGACGTGGCTGACCACGAGGAAAGTACGCTGTCCAACCAAACCGAAATACGGCGATTCATTCATTCATTCATTCATTCATTCATTCATTCATTCATTCATTCATTCATTCATTCATTCATTCATTCATTCATTCATTCATTCATTCGTTCGTTCATTCATTCATTCATTCGTGTTCATAATGTATTGTAATGTCATTGATCTGCGGGTACGTTTTTGGTTGATAACTGGAACCTACTTTTTTGCATCTGTGTGTAAGAAGTACTTTTAAAAAAATGAAATATTTGCAATTATGTAAATTGGTAACTTTTGGGCCTCATTTATTGGGTGACTGTGGGTGATCCGCGCCGTCCTTTTTTAATGCTTATACTACCGGATTCACGCGTGCCGGCGGGCTTGCCTACCGTCGCTCGCCTGGGCGCCTAATGGCGCCGTGTGAGTATGCAACCCGCCCGCGCGCTTGAATCCGGTACAGTATAAGCATTTAAAAAGGACGGCGCGGGTCACCCACCATGTATGTATCGCTTGTCTTTATATTTGCTCTGATTTGCAGCGGGGAGTATAGGGAAGGGGACTGGGCTGTGCCGCGGAGTATCGCCACTTTGAGCAAGATTCTCTTCTCTCATGGAGTACTGACAATGTCTGGGGAGTTAATACATTCCGTTGTCCTGCATATTCTGTAGAACTAACTAATAAAAACAATACTGTGTATATTTTTACAGCTTTAAAATTGCCTGTAACCTCTTATTTTCTGTAGGTAAATAGCAAATAACTTTGTGCAGTGAACAGAAGTGGCGAAAATTCCTTATATTCGATTTATTGTAACTTATGCGTTAAAGTCGTACAACAGTATAAAAAAAAAATTAATGTAGCCTAAAACGATAAATAACTTAGTTCTGCCTTAACCCTAAATTGTCATAATTAAATCGAAAAAGTGAAAGAATATCAAATAAATGAAGCATGAAGAATATCACGATTTGTATGCCTGCAATAATACATGATCTACACACGAAACCAGCGCCGGCAAGAGCTCCGAGCTGGTTAATGGCATTAAGTATAGTAAACCAGACAACTCAATAATACTAGCCGGAGTTTTAACTACACAACCAAATAAAAAGAAAGAGATTCAGGCCCGAAAAAAATAAACCGACTACTTTTCTTCCTCCCTTTGACTTTTACGGCCATACACAAAACGGACGGATAACCCACCTTGCCTTGGTGCAACATAAATAATCTATAAATTATGAAAATCAATGATCACATAAATGAATATACATACACTCAAATGATTAGGAATCTTTATCACACGGCACGAGTCCCATTAATCATTAAGGTCGAGAATGTAACGCGTTACTGAAATTTTATTTTTTTATTGCATGGAAATATCGAAAAAGCTAAAATACAGAAATAACCGGAGAAAAAAGTGACTTTAAAAAAATTATCCTCGACATAAATTTGATGCAATATCGATCTGATAATGGGATTGCAAATAAAATAGGAACTGTGCCGAAAGGTAATAATGTTAGCATTCTATATCACGACGAGAGAGAACCTCCCACAAAGTCTAATCATGCCATCACAGTTAAAAAATCCAAATATAAAACAAATTGGATTAACACAGACGTCTGCACATGTGCAAACACTAAAGTCTCAAAGTCAATACAAATACGATAAAATGACTAATCACATCACGACACGTCTTAATGTCACTAACAATAAAGACATATTTCACAAGCGTAATTTGCACGAATATTTTACGTACGTCACGACTTTGAACTGAACATAGCTGCTGACCCAATTTCCAAAAATATATTAGGTAGTTTTGAAAATAAATAACCAAGAGTCGAAATTTTGCAATTTTTGCAGCTTGTTGCGTTTTTTCTATCGCAAGCTGAGATCATTCGAATAAAATAAAGAACGCTCTCGTTCTCAATGCGAACCGAGCGAGTTGGACTGGGGCCGTGATGGGATGGTGACGGGCGTACGGAACTGCAGCTGCTGCAGTGGAGACGTAAGGACGCCAACCTGGATCATGTTGGAAGGGTTTTCCGAGGGCAGGTTGATCTGCAACAAAAACACCTCGCCGTCAGTACCACTACCCCCGCCTCGATTTTCCACTCGAATGCGCCGGGGACTATAAATACCTTGCTGCTACCCTTAGCGCCCACCACAGTCGGCTGGGGTGGCGCCTTCTGCTCTTTGCGCTGGGGTGGTTCCGCCTCCGCCTCGACCACAGCCGGCCTGATGTGGTTTCCTGTCTCCGGGCGGGGATCACTGCGGGCCAGGGGAGAGTCGGGTTAGTGAACAGAACACATGGTTAAGCAGCTTTTGCACTGGGCGGCGGCGGGCCGCGCGCTCACCTCTCTTCCTCGGCGGTGGCCTCGTGCGACTCGCTGGTGGACTGCGAGGCGACCAGGGGCGTCTTGCGCGGCTGGCAGTAGTGCTCCAGGTCCGAGAGCGTGCAGCCCACATGGCAGCACTCGGCGACTAGCCCTCGGTGCCCGTGCCTCGACGCGGACGAACCTGCACGATACGGGAAGTGAGCTGCCAGGTCGAATAAGAGTTGCCACGCCGGCGACGACAGTCTGCTGCTCTGCGCTTACCGGCCATGTTGTCGGGGCTGTTGTAGCCTCTGCCGGCGCACAGGGCGCTCAGGGCGTTGCTCAGCTCGGCGCCGCACAGCTGGCGCGCGTGGTGAGGGTGCGGGTGGTGCCGGTGATGCTGGCGGTGCGGGTGGCGCGCGCTCAGCTCGTTGCCCAGGCCGTGCTGGTCGTGCTGCTGCTGCTGCTCCCCGGACCGCGGGGCGTGCGGCCGGGACAGAGCCCCGTCCAGGAGGGCCAGCGCCAACAGAGCGCCCAGGACCACGCGCAGCAGGCTCGGCGTCATCGTCACCTGCGGGCCGAACAATGGCGTCGAGATCACTCCCGCACACCGTGCTTCGCCTTCGCCCCGCCCGGCGCATGGAAGATCACCGGCGCTGCGCGGAGCCCGACCTCATTCGGGACCTGCGCGAGGTTGTGCATGTTCGAGAATGTGTCTGTTGATCTGGCCTTTCAAACTCGGAGGGAAAAATTTTCCATGGTGCGTAAGACGCGACCCAACCCGTCCCTCCGTCCATCTCGTCCGTCTACTCGGCTGAACGCCCGGGCCGGGCAAGCCCAAGCCGGGGGCGGGGCGGGGCAGGGACCCTGGTGGCCGCCGCCACCGCAGCGCACGCGCCGGGGACCGCTTTCCGTTCGAGTCGGCTCCATCTCCCGCGGGGCCCGCCCAGCACATGGCAGGAGCCGGTACGTTTCCGACCACAACAGCGACGTTAAAAGGAGTAAACAGAGAGGCGCCGCGCGCCTGCTGCTGGCCTGCCCCACTTCGTGATTGATTTTTATTATTTTCGTATCCGGGTCGGTGAAATCAAAAGTTATAGTTTTATTTCGCCTGCTCTTGAGATGCGTACCGGATCTGGACGGCTTGGATAGATAACACCGCGCGAAAAGTAGCGTAGAGACGTGCTGCGTGAAATCGGGAGGTGAAAAAAAAACGGGGGCTCCGACGTCGGAGATAAGGGGGAAGGGGACCGAAGGGGACGCAATTTAGTGGTGCGCACAAGGAAACGTCGGGCCCTTGCTATGCGACACCGATAAGACGTGATTTCTTTTATTGTTTAAAAAAGTGGTAGCGATTAGGAATAGAAAATTAGTGACTCTCTCACGCACTGTGAGGACTGAGGCCAAAGGGCATTTTGTGTTTTGTTTGTCATGGGAATTGCATACCTATTTGTTGTAAGTGACGGTTAAAAGTGGACCTTCGGGGCGATAAAAAAGGAAATTGAATTTCATTCCACAAACTGATTATTTTATATCTTCATCAAAGCTTAAATTGAGATCGAATTTTGACATGAAAACTCACTACCAGGTGGTTGATTCACGCCGCGCACTTCTGTAGGTATACTGTACATACCGCACGCACGAGTGCGGGCGGGCTTGCCTATCGCCCCTGTCCACGGCGCCTTACGAGCCGAGCGAGTAGGCAACACGCCCGCACTCGTGCATGCGGTACAGCAAAACTATAGAAGTGCGCGGCGTGAATCAACCACCTGGTATTTACTCAGAAAGTCATTTTCCGTTTTTGACTGCATACATTTAGGCAGATAGGGAGTCTCCTAGATCCAAGGCGCCGTGGCAAACCACCAACACAGCTGTGTCGTAGACCTGAGACGGTATTGCAGCCACGTCAATTCTACTCGATCCTGAAATTACGTTTGCCCTGCGCGGAAATTTACTAGCGCCCTGATCCTGATGGTGAAGCAGGTGCCAGTGCCAAGTCCAAGGCTGGACAACATCGGCATCCCATCCCCCCTCCTTTTAGTCTCAAGATCCAGAGGGGACATAGACCACAAATCAAATCTTTTTGTAGATATACTATTTAATAAAAAAAAAAATCTCTGCTGGTATGGTCACCAAGTCGGAGCGCGGTTTTCGCGCCAAGTTATCACGCAACACACACACAAGCAGAAAAGACAACTCGGCCACGAATCAGCCAACAGAACACAGGCGGGCCTAAATAAGTATTGGCGAAACAGCGAAAATAAGCAACCGATTGCAATTTGGTTGAATGATATCTCTCACTGTTGGCGGGGCGACGGCGGCGACGTGTCCGCGGGCCTCGCCTTTATCCGGACCACCGCCGGGCGATGCGGCGGGGCGGGGGGAGGGGGCCTGCCAGACAGCTCCGGGAACTAAAATAGCCGAACTAATGAAAGACTCGCCGGTCTAAGATTCTAAGATTAAACTGCCGCGCACACACACAGCGTAAATATAACGACCGAGCCGGCGGATTTGGGTCAAGTCTGCATGCATGACCTAGAGAGAAAAATTCCGACGATGCTGGCTATTCTGCGACGACCGTTTTAACCACCCCGCGAACGCAGATTAACGCTACCTGCACTGAAAGTATGGCTACGCTGCGTGAAGCGGACGCCTGGGTACACGAAGCGAGGGGTCGGGAGCAGGTGCAGGAACAGCTCATAGTCACCTTCGCGGCCGTACGAAGCAGCACACGTGCGATCCCCGAGCGCGTTGGCGCGCGCCGGCCAGGCTAGGCCCCCGTGCACTTGCACCCACCAGCACCCCCTTGCGCGGCTCAACAACAGTCACAACACAGCACTCGCACACGCCTCCACCTCCACCACCAAACAGCACTCACTTGGCGCGCGTCGTCTGCTCTGGGCCACGGTCGGCGGACCTCTCAGCGAGCCGCTGTCCGCTCGGGAGGGACCCGTGTCCTCCGGGCGGCTACAGCGCGGGGCGCGGGGCGTGGCGGGGAGGG
>NW_026267242.1:949165-957778 GCF_000697945.3 Frankliniella occidentalis
GGGCGCACGCGACAAGACACCCCCCTCCACGGAAGATGGGTGGCCGCGCCCCGCCGCGCTTCCACACCCCGCGTCCCACCGCGCCCCGCCCCGCATCCCGCCGCGCCGGGAGACGCCGTCCTCAGCGAAAGATTCATCGGGAATCAGCTGATGGGCGACGATTACCCGGGCCGAGTGTGATGATACCTCCAGGGCGCAGACTCGAGCCGCCCGCGGGTGGCGGGTGGGGAGGGGAAACGGGGAGGAGGGGTGGAGAGGAGGAGGGGGGTAGCCGTGCCCACTACGCACGCTGATCGAGTAACCGAAAAGGAAGGGCTCTGACCTCGCCGGTTTAGTTGTTCCCCCTCCCCGCCGACACATTACTCTCGTCCGCAATCGGTGCCCCCGCCAGGCCCCGCCAGGCCCCGCTGGGCGAGGGGGAGGGGGGCGCAGTTATTAGGTGCAATGTAATGAATGTATCGTAGCGTCACCCGCCATTCAGCAGCGCGGAGACGCTGACGGCGCGAAGAGGCGCCCGCCCCGCGCGGGCCAGCGCCACGCAACTCACGGCGACTCAAACGGCCGCGCGCGGAACCACAACAGGCTTTGCAAAAGTATGAATCAGACCCGTCTGTCCCGCATTACGTGTGGTGCGTGAGCACTACTGCCACCTAGCACGAGGTCCGGGCCGGCCCTGCCGAGGCCCCGCCGAAGCCCCGCCGCCGCCGTCGAGGCCGCCGCGATGGTCGATAGCGCGCGTTTAGCGACGCGGATTTAGTGTGTGTGTGTTGTGTGTGACACTTTGGAGCCGCTTGGCTTGCCGTCGTGGAAAAGAAAACGGTATTTGACCTCGGCAAGTCAAGCAGGATCGCGATGTCTGGCGGTCGCGGCCCCGCGTCGGCCCCGCGGGGCTGGCAGGGGCAGTGCCACGCATTTGGTAGGCAAACATCGCCCTGTGCACGGTCTATGGAGACCAATACAAAAACACGCTAGAGGCCCGCCCTTCCGCCAAACCTTGTATATTGGCATCTCCACTTCCGTTCTCTTTAGCAACGGGCCTGTGCCAGCCGGACGTGTAAAGCAAGGGCCGGATAAAGCAACAAAACTGCTAGTGTGGCGTATCAGAAACACGGCCGCGCCGGGGCCGGGGCGCCGCCGCCGGGTTCCGCGGTGAG
The DNA here is from genome assembly GCF_000697945.3 of Frankliniella occidentalis. NCBI lineage: Eukaryota > Metazoa > Arthropoda > Insecta > Thysanoptera > Thripidae > Frankliniella > Frankliniella occidentalis. Next base: position 950,320 of record NW_026267242.1, read on the forward strand.
CTTTGTCTCCAGCGCAGCCGTGACTCACACGGGGGGCCGGCTGCACAGCCAGGCGCCAGGAGCCTGGCCAGGTGCGCGACGGTCCGGGTCTCCATGACGGCCGTGCTGGCCGACGCGACGCGTCCCCCCGTACCGCGGAGAGAGAGGTGGCCTTATCTGCAATCAGCAGCAGCCACCAAACACTGAGCGGCTCACTCACGCCAGGGCGCATTGCCCGCGTCCCCCAGCAGCCCCACAGCCCCACGGCATTATCGGAGCGCATGGGATCCGCTCGTCGGATCCCGTGATCCACAATGGCCCTCACAATGGGGATCAAAGTCCTCTTCTTGTGTGCGGCTCCAGGGCGCGCTGCTATGGGGGCCGCGCTTAAGGGGCGGGCGGGCCGGCCGGCCGGGCCTCAGATATGGGTGGTGCTGGGCGATACGTGATGGGTGGGCGTCGCGCGGCAGGCTGGCCGGCCGGCAGCGAGGACGTCCGTCCTCGGCAGGGCCGAGGCCCGTCCGTCCCCAAGGTGGAGGTCTCTAGCGCCTGTCGGCCCCGGTTGCGATGAAGTGGTGTATGCAGCTCCCCAGGTGGAAGCTACATCGCCGGGCAGGTGGCAGCGGGGCGGGGACGTCCTCGGCAGGACAGAGGCCGAGGCCTGTCCCTGACTGTGAGGTAGAGGCCTCTCCACCAGTCGCCCTCGCGGTTGCGATGCAGTGCTGCAGGCCGCGGCACGTGGCCGTACAGCCCCTTCGAGAAGGACGCCGCGCCGGCGGCTGCACCAGGCCGACAGCCCCTCCACAGTCAGCTCCAAATCGAGCCGAAACGCCAATTCAGCGGCGCCAGTTGGACCGGGTAGGTCGTCTTTTTTTGTCTCGAAGGAGGGGAATAATAACAGACATTGCAAGCTTATGCAAGCCTATCGGCGGCCGCGCTCGTCGGATGTCGCGGGCCGGGGCTGGCCGCGCCGCGAGGACCAGCCGAGGCAAGCGATTTCGCAGCGCAGCGTCGCCGGGTGTCATCGCGGGCGGCGGCGGGTGAACCCCAGGCGCGAATCGAGGAAAGTTTCGGCATTCATTCATTTTGCTGCGTATATTTTCGGCCGTCGTGCGCTCGCACGGCGTTATTGCCGCAGAGCTTCGTCGCTTTCGTTTCAAGTCAATAATCCTTTTCAGTTCCGAACTTCTCGTTCTCCTTCTTGGCGCGGCGGGCTCGTTGCGAGCGGAATCCTGGAGGAGCCGCGGGGAGCGCTTTCAGCTCGGCTTTCAGCCAGCCGGGCCCTCGCCTCGCTCTCGCTCACCGGCGGCATATATAAAGGACAACTGCACTTGGCCCGGCCCCGGCCGCCCCGGATTGCTCAGCTGCTGCCGCTTTGCGGCCTGCAGTCCGGTTCCTGAGCGCAAAGTTGCAGTTTTGTTGCAGGCTGGTTCAGTCAGCCGACCACCAGCCGGAGTCGTTCTATGAATAAAATTTAAAACCGAAGGTGCGGACGGGTCGGGCCGCGCGCCGCGGCTGTGGTGGTAGGTGCAGTTCAGCGGCCGGCACTTTTGGCACATTCGTACGGGCGCTCTTCTTTCTCTGTCGCGGACGATTTGTGCCCAATGCGCCAAGTGTAAATGAACCTCACACATTACACGCATTTGACGTCAGCCTGCAACATTTAACTACTTCCGGGCCGTATATCAGCGTGGGCCTTATTTTATTTCGCGCTCCGCCGCGCTGTTGCGCGTCCCCTTTCTCTCCCCCTCACTCTCTCTCTCTCTCTCTCTCTATCGGTCTCTCTCCTTCTTTGTCTCTCTTTTTGGCGACCAGTACGATCGCGGCGCGTCGCAGTACATTGCTTCCTGACATCCAAACGTAAAGTAGGTCATTACATGACCTCGCCTGCCTATTGCGTGCCGTGACCTCCAGCTCGATTGGCTAATGTAACGTGTGTCGCATCACCCGGACGGCCCCTTCGAGATGTAGATAGAACCCTTCTTCAATTGAACGCGCGGATGCCAAAGCGATAGAAAAACGAACCCCGACATTCATTATAATTAGTAATGTGATGTATGCCAATTATTGACGACCCCTTTTCAAGTCAGTGTTACTGCCCTCTGTACGTGGGAGGGAATAATGTTAGTCTCATACAAGTTGGACTACTATGTGGTTGTTGTGGACAGTTGACAACTGACCGCCGGGACTAAGCTGAGGAGGCGGGAAGACTTGCTGATCGTTAGGGCCGCTGCACGTGTCGGTGCTGGCGACCTCCATCGCCTACATCCCGCCCCGCCGCACTATCGTTTCACTATTTAACTCTCCTATTTCGGGATGTCGGACTCTGTGGCAACGGGGAAGTGAGATAACCTGCCAAACGACATGGAAGGCGCTGCACTATCTCCCCCACTACATACTTTCGCTCTTCATACGCATGTGCAAGACCACATTACACGTCATAGAGTGGCAAAGGAAAGAGCCTAGCCAACACGATCTTATACATTACAAGTTTTTTTTTTCAGTCCGTCCCTCACCACCCCTTTTTCTGATTCGGGCTGAACCGAAATAAAGTATACTCACAAATAATCGGATAAACGGATCAAATTTATCAGTCGAGAGCAAAGTCTCGGCCACCCGAAAAGGGTATCGAACACGGGCTGAGCAGATGAGTGGCTGTAAACAAAAGCGATACGTAAGGCTCGCGGGTGCGTGTACGCCGGGGGCCTGGCACCAGCGCCAGCCCTTCGGCATCGAGTGGGCGTCACGGGCCAACCGCGACCACGGGGTCAGGGGTCAGCGTCTGTGACCCGCCTCTGCATCGACGAGCCTACCAATATTAACGATGTTCAAATCGGGGATGACTCTGTATAAGACCGCAACTACAGTGCACCGTGCGTGATGCTTGAAATTTGCAAGACCAGCTGGATTCTCGGTAGTGGGGCAAATACGTCACTGCTGATGCAAGGGGAATAAAAAAACCTTATCTTCGCGGGAAACGCTTCCCGCTGTGGACTGAGTCTGAAATGGAAGTTCGTCAAGGTAGAGATACTCGATTAAAATTTGTTCTCACCACAAACAAAATGCTTTCACTCTTTTTGGCGTTGGAAAGGTCAATCGAGCAATAAAAGCATAAGCAAATGACGAAGACGGCTCGATAAACTCTCTCTCTGACCTTCCTCGTACTAAAGTCATAAGAGATTATTTTTAGGATAGGCCGAAAATTACGTTCATGATTTAATTGTAAGTATCAACAATCAACTTGAATGCCAACGTTTACGAGCTCATCGGTGGAAACGGTTTCTCATTAGTACCTACGCACCTTTTTTGTGTTTATAAAATCTGGTACTTTAAAAAGCAAGCAGGCCTGCCCTTCCACCAAACGAAGTTGCCTGCTCTGCTCCGCTGCCCAGGCAACTCCATTCAAACAGCAGCTCACTGGCAACACGGTTCGGCATTCTGAGGTTCACACGGAATGGGCGGCGGGAGGGGGCGGGCCGGGGATTACCTCTCTTAATTTTTGATTGGGCGGACACCGTGTTCTATGACTTCGTGCACAGCGTTCTGATTGTTTTGTATATTTTCGTGAAGATATTCTTCGCGTAGCACCTACACGGTAAGAGACACCGAGACAGACAGGATACCAGATCGATTACATACGCCCGCTTTATTACTTTTCCAAAGCAGAAGGGCGGGCTAAAAATTGTAGAAATAGTCTTAACTCGAACCATAGCGTAAACAGTGTAAAATGTGAGAACGAGAAAATTAAATGCGTCGACGAAACTAATAACATCACAGAATGAGGTGAATATTTACAACCAGGCACCTGCGCGGTGCTGGTACTTGGTCTTCTTCTGGATAGCGGCGAGGCCGGGCGGCGTGCTGCGCCCATTATCCACCTGGGGGACCTGGAGCAGCTCCCTGCTCGGTGAGCTGCTGGGGTATGCGTCCGGTGAAGTGTCCGCCGACAGGGACGTCTTCTGCTTCTCGGGTTGCGCGTCGTCCTGGGACGACAGGGTTCGCTCTAGGGCGGGCGTGCGCGCCGGGGAGTCCCTCGGTGTCGGTGACCTCGCCGAGCTGGGGGTCGCGCGCCAGGAGGGTGGGATGGAGGCGTCTCTCGCGTCCGCGAAGAGGTCGGGAGACGCATCCCGGCGCCGCAGTATAGGGTGAGACAGGAACTCGGGTGACGCCTGGCTCACGCTCAGACGCGGTCTGGTTGTCGGGTCGTGAACGTTGTCGGACGACCCCAGGCCCCCGTCGGAGGACGACGAGGACGTTCTCTCGTCCTCGTCCGACTTCTGGACGATCTGGGCCTGGGCATCGTCCTCGAGGCCCAAGGCCCCGCTGAACGCCGTCACCTCCTCTGCAGCAGGGCTTTGAGGCACGACGCCGACTTCTGGCTGGACGACGGCGTGCTTCTCCTGCTCTGGGGCGGCAGTCGCGGTCGCAGGCGTAGCCGCGGCCGGCCGGCGGGCCGCCCTCGCGACCGTGCCCATCAGGCTGCCCTGGCGCTCGGCAAACGGGTGCAGTGTCGTCGTCGCGGTGCTGCCAGCGTCTGCGGGAGAGGAGAGCGGTTTAGAGGGAGGTGCCCGATAAAAAGAAAGGGGGATTTTGAGTTCCCAACCCAAAACGCGAGCGCGATCAACACGTCTGGCGTCGTGGCATGATGTTTACGCCCGGCGTATTGAAAAACGTTTAGTTGGCTACTTGAAGCTTATGGATCGTAAAAATCAGGTGGACTCTCAATCCGCGAACGCTAACGAGAGAAATGTAGCCCTGAGGAGTTGCCGCCGCCCCTCAACAAAGTAGAATGCAGGCGACCGTACTGTGTTTTACCGCGAGTGGAAGTGGATGGTGCGATATCGGCCGTCATCGGCTCTCCAAGTCAGTAACCACGTTTTGTAGTATTTGTAAAACACAAAACAGCCAAGTCTACACTGTTTTGAAGAAGCATTCTTGTGTCCAACAGTGCTTCTGTAAAGTTTGGCTTCGGAAAAGTAAGTTTACACAATCTTTAAAGGCGTCCTGGTGTCGTGGTCTAGGTTAGTGTACGGGCCGCGTTACATTGGTAACTCAATGATAATGACTCAACTGTCGTAATAAACCTTGGTAAAGGTGATACCACGGTGCTAGACGCCTAGGGCCCCACGGTGCTAGACACCTAGGCCCGTTTCAAACTGTATGAACTCGAACGACACGCCGACCCTAACCTCTACAAGACTGCCGACTCGTCTCACCCTCGGGGCGCTTCTCGTCCCGCAGCAGCTCGCTGAAGTTCCGGTTGTTGACGGGCAGCGGCGGCATCGGCGACGTCCCCCGCCCGGCCTTGTCGCTCTCGAGCACCAGCCGGCGCGCCTCCTCCATGGCGCGCTGCAGGTTCTGCTGGTTCATGAAGGACTCGCGGCTGTGGCAGCGGCCGATCTGCGAGGCCTGGCACAGCCCCTGCACCACCTGCAAGTACGCCGCGGGAGGGAAAATACTTTTTACTTTTCAGTATCCGTATTAATTGCGAGGCGTACTTCACTGTACTATACTATAATCTCAAGCATACACCATTTTTTTCTGTTTTTGCTCAATTTTTCCTTATTTTTTCCTAGTTCCCCCCATTTTTTTCTGTTGTTTTTATTGGTTTACCCCATTTTTTAAAATCTTTTTTTCTTTTTTTTTTTAGGTTGGCCATTATTTTTTTGAAGGAGTGAAGTACCCCTCGGTTATTGCTCCACTTTGCCCTGTTAGCCAGGTGCGCGCGCCGGCCCCACCTGCCGCCAGCGCATGGTGCTGGCCTGCAGCACGGCGAGCTTGGCCACGCGCCGGAAGCGCTGCAGCCCCGTCTCGTTCTCGGGCGGCGCCGCCATGATGAGCTGCTCCTCCTCGTCGACGGTGGCCACGGGCGCAACGTGGAAGTCCTTGAGCAGGCGGCGCTCCCAGACGCGCTGCCGCTTGTTGCCCGGGTCTGCGAACAGGAGCAGGTGGAGCACACCCCGAGGTGAGTGGCGGGCGGAGGCGCGAAGACGGTCCACGGTCCAGACAACTGCCTCCACAAGGCACTCACTCCTGTCGTCCGCGGCGCGCACCGCGCTCACGTCGAAGCCGTTCCTGGACATGACCTCGAGCAGGTCGCAGCGCAGCGCCGAGATGTCGCCCTTGACCTCGTTGACGTCGTCCTCGGTGACGGGCGCCTCGATGCAGGCGCGGTGCGACTTGGACACGTACCGCCACACGAGCGCGCGCATCACGGCCGAGTACCGGTAGTCGCGCTCCCGCTCCACGCGCTCCTTGCGCTGCGGCAGCGGGCCGATATCAAACGTTATCGGGGACCCTCCTCCTCCTCGGGCAGCAAAAGTCATCATAAGGCGAGCGCGACGGCGGCGACTGTACCTTCGTGGACATCCTGCGCAACCCCGACTTGGGGCGGATGAGGTGCATGAGCCTCTTGGGCGTGGGCAGGATGTTGAACGGCGGCGGCAGCGTGGCGCCCTCCTCGAAGTACGACATCCAGAGGCGGGTGCGGGCGAACTTCCACTCGGTGTCGGAACGTTCCTGAGCGCGGTGGGGTGGGCACGGTTACGCTTTTGTTTGTGTTTGCGATCTTATAAGGCGCTGCCACACTCACCTCGATCATGGCGTACGAGTTGGACATCATGGCGATGAGCAGGTTGAGCAGGACGATGATGTTGATGACGGAGTACGCGCCGAACATGAGCAGACCCCAGAAGCGCGTGTACTGCTTGATGCCCGTCAGTTCGAACGTGTCGATTCCCACGTTGCCGAAGCTTGCCCAGAACAGCGACTGTGTCGCCTCGAACAGGCTTACATAAGAAATGTGGAATTTATTTAAATCCAGAATCCAGACCAAATGTCCCGTTCCCGTTGCAATACTGCGCCTGCCGGCGCCTGCTAAAGCTGACTTCAAAACGATTGCTTTGGGATCGTACAGAAATTTTGTTCGACATTCTCCGTTTAGAAAGTTGCCAGGTTCTCCACATGCTAGCTCTCATGGCGCCTGATGGGTAGGCAACATCTTGCCCAAAGTGCATGGGAGTATTGTGGAGTGGCCTACCCGGAGTTTCGCAGGGGCCAAGCGCCCTTAATTTGTCTAATGGAAACCGGCGTACTTTCTGGGCGATCCCTATATCCAAGTTGGCCACTGTGGGCCGTGTTAGCTAATGCGTATGCTAGCCCGCATGCAGACTTGCGGATGGGTTGCGTATCCGCACGGGGCGACAATGCTCCACGGCTGGAGAACCCGTCCGCAAGCGTGCAGGCAGTATAGGCATTTGGCAACGGGGCACAGCGGCTACACTGTATCGAATTACTTGCACCGTAAATGCTTAAGGTACAAGGTGGGGTATTTTAAGGTACGGATGACGTCGTGCGTACCTTAACCGCTGGGATTACCGTACAGCGGGCCATTAAGGTACAGAGTCAGCCATTCTCGTACCTTAATTTTGGGGTACGGGTGGTAAGGAACGCATTAAGGTACGCACTCGTACCTTAATAC
>NW_026267243.1:0-495 GCF_000697945.3 Frankliniella occidentalis
TTTTTTTCAAATAAAAAGGATATAATTGATTGACCACGTGGTCACTGCTCGCGTGCGGTTTTGTGCAATTCCTGCACCCGCCACGACCAGCCAAGCGTGCCAGAATCCTCTTTCCCTCTGCCACGCCCCACCATGCCTCGCCACGCCTCGCCTTGCCTCTCCTCACCGTGCCAACGCCACGCTCCGTATAGCCATGCAAAAAGCGACAGCTCCGGCTGTCACTTCGACTTATCCACGGGGCATGGGCCCTGCGTTGCATCAAAATCTATTTCCATTTTAATCCGTCTGGAAAAGAGTTTTTATTTATTTATTTTTTTTGCTTGCTCAGTCGACAGTATTTACCCTTATGGTGCACGATGGTGCACGGCGCACCACCACGCCATCCCGTCTGGTTTGTATAATACTGTAGGTTGTTTTAGACCTCCATTTGTCACAGACCAGTAGCCTGTTCAGCCACTCAGCAGGGCCGCCCGCCTGCCAGGGCCGCCCCCCCCC
>NW_026267243.1:1645-5888 GCF_000697945.3 Frankliniella occidentalis
CCTTCCCCTAGCTCCCCCCGCCTCGCAGCAGGCCTCCGACCCGACAGCGCAGCGCAGCCCGACCGTTTGAGGAGCCCCGAAGGAAGGCCCCGTTCGTCTGCGAATGCTGCTGCTCTGCTGCCATACTCTTGGCCCTCTCGGCCTCCCACCCGGGCCAAATTGTACACGCTCAATTTCTCGGAGGGTAAAGAGTAAGTAGTGGTAAAACTCGTAAAACCTATCGCGGTCACGACCACACCCTTCCATCATCATTATGATACACCAACGCGGGGCCTCGCTGCCGCCAAGATTGAACCAAACCCGAACACGAAACTAGATAAACACAAACCCATAACAGTTAGCGTAGCAGGAGGTCGTCGATAAATATCTGCTTTGACGTCCTTTTAATTTCTACGGCAGGGTCGGAGAAACGTGGCATATTTCTGGACGGGTGTGTGCCCGTTTGTCATCGCAACGCGAGATCAGTTCATCGTTGGCTTCCGGATTATTTCCGGGGCACCAGCACATTTTCCTCACGAAATCAGAGAGGGAGAGAAAGAGCGAGCGAGAAAGAGAGAGAGAGAGATAGCACAATAGTAGCGGTAAGAGTGAGATGACCGATGATGTCCCGTTCGGTCCCATCGCGGCGTGCTCAAGTGAACCGAACCGAGGCGAAACTGCAGCGCGCGGTTACCATGGTGACGCCACCACCACCGCCTTGGTCGTCATGGTGGTTACCAAGGTAACGGCGATCCACCAAGCGCAACCGTGGCCATTCCTTTTTCATTTTGTTTGGTAAAATAACAATATTATGTGCATTAAACCAGGAAACAACAGGAAATAGACGAAAGCTAACAAGTTTGAATTTGGCACCTTTTTTGGGCCACCTCTCTGCAACCGCGCTTGTCACGCTCCGTTACTGCCCCTGCCCCCTGCCCCTCTGCTTTACATCAGTCGCCGTCGACACCTCATCGGACCACCCTCCCCTCCCGTCCCTTGCCCGCACGTCTTTCCCTCCCTCCCCTCAGCCCCTCCTCCTCACCCTCCAACTTGGCTGTGTCAGATAAAAGCTCCAACGGGGAGGGAGTAGTAGTCGTTCGTCCTTCTCTTACTGCAGCGCCGTGCCGTGGGCCTTTCCGCCTCCCCCCCCCCCTCCCTCGCTCTCTCTATCTCACTCTCTCTCTCTCTCTCTCTCCCTCCCCCTCTGCTCGGCATGGCCCAGCCCAGCCCTACCCTGCCTGCTTGCCTGCCTGGGCTCCTTTCAAAACACTTCCGACCCCCAAAGTTGGAGCTGTAGCAGAGCCTCCTGCCAAGGTGTGTGCGTGTGTGCGTGTGCGTGAGCCCACACCAATACGCTGCCATCCTGAACACTTCAGACGCGCCCTGTTTCAGTGTGTACTGTATGTACACCACATCCACACATCAACACCGAGCTTGGCAAGCGTGTGACACTTCAGGACGGCACACCTATATTTTCAAAATATTTGACTGCTGCTCCAATTTTCTGAGCTTTCCTTCTTTCTCCTCCAAACCATGTTCACCTCGTTAAACCGCAGATTTTCCCGCCGTTTCTCTCTCCCTCCCATGTCGCCCACGCACGCACGCGCACGCGCTCCCCCTTCTAGTGCCCCAACCGTGTATGGCAATGCGAGCTCAGCGGTTGCCAATGTAAACCCTCTTTTCCCCTCTCCCCTACAACCACGAGCGTCTCTCTCTCTCTCTCTCTCTCTCTCTCTCTCTCTCCCTCTCTCTCTCTCCCTCCCTCTCTCCCTCCCTCTCTCCCTCTCTGTATATGTATCGTAATGTCTCTAGAATTTAAAGAGTGCAACACTAGTAATCTTTCGCGCGGGGAGGCGTAGCGTTGCTGGGCGGCGACACGGGGACTCGACCCCTTCGCCGTTGAGGAAACTGTGACTTGGTCTTGTCCTGCCCGAGGAGTTCGAAGCTGTTTGGCTGCTCGTAGGAGAGAGAGAGAGAGAGAGGAGGGGGGGGGGATGGAGCTGCGTGCAACTGCCTTTAGGAACGGCCGCTCTAAATGATGCGGAATATGACGTTGTACGAGTCATTCGCGTCGGGCGGGGTAGAACGGGCCGAGGGGAGTGGGGAAACGGAACGGGGGTGGCAGAGGAACGGCCAAGGGAGGGCAGAAGGAAACAGTTGATAATTTTGCGATGTCATTATTATCTCGCACTGGATCGCCGGATGGTACATTAACAGCGTAGGGTTGGATACCTTTAACAATATAAATTTTTGGGACTTTGTGAAACAACGTCACTGCATGTTTTGAAATAAGTAAATACTTGAGAGAGTCGTTTTATTTTATTTTCCCGAGAGCCGTGGATCGTTGTTTGTGAAATTTTCGTCCTGGTTTAGACATTATTTGCACAAAAACTGGAAAACATGTGGCGTCACCCCTTTGTGGTAAAAACGCGTCATTAGGACAGTGTGTCCACCCTTTGGGCGGGCTGGAAAAATGAGCGAGTTGGAGTTGGTCGGTGGTTGGCACTGTGCTTGCTGCGGCGCTGCCTCTATAGGCACTGGCAGGCGGGCAGGGCAGAGCGAGGCGGGCGGACAGACAGACAGACGGGCGGAAGACAGCCGGACAGCTTGTGGGTCGGTCGCTCGGCCGGCGCGGAGGACGGGGGAGGGGAGAGGGGAGGAAAGGTTGTGGGGGAACTGTCTGAAAGAGGAGGTCGTGCCGCTCGTCTCTCTCTCTCTCTCTCTCTCTCTCTCTCTCTCTCTCTCTCTCTCTCTCTCCCTCTCCCGTAGCCTGCTGCTACTTGAAGTACTAGAGCTCACATCAAAGCACAGTGTAATCGCTGCAGGAAGCAGCGCGGCGGGCGATAGCTGTCGAAAAGTAGCGGAAATTAAAGTGTTCTCATTCTGGTTATGAAGAAGAGAGCGCAGTTTAACAGTCGTATACTGTACTGCTAAACCCTCTACGGTTTTATTTATGTATAGGGTCTTTCGTCCAAATCCACATCTGGACATCTACGTACAAAAAGAATTAAATTAATTTTGAATAAAGGAAAGAAGTTAGTTACAATCCAGTTCATTTTATAAGTTTCGCCGTAGAAAATATTCTTGATTGCACAAGGACATTTTCTATGAAAAATGACTAGATAAAGGAGTGAAAAATGTGCCAGATTGAGAAGAGATGTTTTCTACAACGCCTGAAAGTGCCCCATTCCCAGTACAATCAATCCCTCTTCCACTGGATAAATACCACTCTAAAGCGGGCGCCGCAGTTGTCGGATTTCGCTGTCAGTTTAGTCGTTTAGTCGTCGCCCCCGCCGGTGCTGTCGTGTCGTCAGGCGTCTCTCTTCTTGAGAGGCTCCCTGAGTCATCCAGCCGCCATGTGTGCTTGCCTATGGGTCTGGGCTGGCCCTGCATGCCGTGCCGGTCGGCCGGCCTGATCGCAGCTTTTATCGCTATCCGGGCTCGTTACCCGGTGCAAGGTGACGGGGCCGCGGGACCATTACGAGTATACAAGCACACTGCAAAGCGGGACGGACGAAAAGAAAAAGAAATCCGTTTAGAGCGCAGGAAGTTTGTTTGGGCAGAGCGCTATATGGGGTTTGTAAAGTCTTTTCGTCTTTCCCCTTGCATTATTATTTTTCTTCCGGACAGGGTACTGTAGTGCCACGTTTACGGCTCGGGTGAGGCGGTGAAGGAGCGCCGACCACCACCGACCCAAACCTGACTCAAACGGAAAGCGCAGCTGTGTGTTAGCTGAAACGTGCAAGAGAGAAGAGAGGGAGAGAAAATTTAGGAGAGTACAGGAAAGAGAGTATGGACACTGAGAAAAATGCAATTCGTATTTGAAGCGGGCGGCAACGCAGCGCCCCCGAATATGTGGAGCGGTTTTTGTAGGGAACCCCAGAGAGTGGGGAAAGCGGCAGCAGTGAGGATGCGGGTGGCGAGAGGGAGGGGGAGGTAGAGAGAGAGAGAGAGAGAGAGAGAGAGAGACGCGTGCGCCACACGTGTGGCGTGTCAGCAAAGCGTTTCCCCCACCCTTCCCCGGGAATAGAATACGGCACGTCGCCGTGTGTGTGTTTGTGCATGATTGTTCTGATGGGCTTCACAGGCCGTCACCTAGAAAGGATAGCTATCCTTTCTAGCCGTCACCACGTCCGGTTTGCAGCCGAAACGGAGTGGCGCGAGTGTATAGTACATATCTAGATACTCGGTACTGCTCTGACGCCCGCCCGCCTCGACAGTTCGTTTCGTTCGTCTGTCGGCCAACGACCAATCCCCCCCCCCC
>NW_026267243.1:5938-7619 GCF_000697945.3 Frankliniella occidentalis
CCCCCCCATCCCGCCGCCGTCCCCTTTCAGTCGCGTGATAAATGCCCACACGCCGAGTGCAAGCCGCCGCAGGGCGTGGCGGCCGGCGGCTGCCCGGCAAAGGATTGCTGCCCAGTGTAGTGTGGAAGGAAGATGACGTCCTCCTTCTCCTCCCCCCCCCCCTCCTCACCTCCCGCCTCGTGCCAGTTTTTCCCTCGGCTGCCGTTGCAAGAGCACGCGGAGGAATGATGGTCCGTTTCTGTTTGAATCTAAACTATGTACAAGTAGCTCGGCGGCGGTCCTGCCGCGCGCCGCACCGCTGCACTGCTGCTGGCCGCCCTGCCAACTGGTGTCGCGTCGATGGAGTTCTTCAGTATGCCCGCCCGCCCCGCCGCCGCCCGCCTCTCTGCCGCGGCAACTTCAATTTGAACCTCCCGCCCCTCTCGCTGTATGTATATGTAATCTTGTCGCCTGCCTCTCCCTCGCCCCCCCCTCTCTCTCTCTCTCTCTCCTTTCCGGCTCCGCTGCGACGCGCGACGCCTACATGTCTACGAAGTAATGTTCTCGCGTGCTCTATCAAACTTGCGCCGTAGCGACGCTCTTTGTCTCCCTTTCTCCACTACTTGTGCCCTCCCGCCCCCTCTCTCCCTCTTTCCCCGCCCGCTCTGGATGCCGTACTGCCTCTCGCGCTTGTCCCACGATATGATGACAGTGTAGTATAAAACAGATCGTGTTCTGCGGCGCGAGACAAACCGAGGGAAACGCACCTTCCGGAGAAAAAGAGTGACCATTTACAAACTCAGATGGTAGAGAGGCAGACGGGGAGGAGGGGGAGGGGAAGAGAAGGGCGGCGGTAAGAGGTCGTTAAACAATTAAGGAGTCGCAGTCCGCGAGGTCCGCGGGCGGGGCGCGCGCCACTTGTCTCTCGTGTGACCTGCACTACTGTACACTCGTGCAAAAGCGCGCGGCGTCGCGCGGATTTGTCAAGCCTGGTTCAGTTGATTCCCCGGCGGAGTGGAGAGAGACAAAGCCGGCGACGGCGGCGTGGGAGTGAGAGCGAGGCGTGGCGGGGCCGTGGCGAAAAGAGTGATCGCGGAGTCGAGCGATCATCGCCGCCGCGGACGGAAGGGCGGGGCGAGGCGGGGCGGGGCGGGGCCGGCGGGATTGTGGGCAGCCGGGCGCTCAGGCTGAGACGGACGGAGCGGGCTGGCCTCGCCCCCCCGCCTCCCCCCGAGAAAACATTTGCGCGTAAACGTGTCGCTGCTAAACTACCCATTAGCCCGTAAAGGCCCGTGGTGGGGCCTAAGGGGGCGCCCGCGCCGCCCCTCCCGGTAAAAATGGTACGTATGGGCTGGCGGTGGTCTCGTGGTGGAGAGCGGGGCCCCCGGCCCGGCCTCGGCACGGCCGCAGAGCAGAGGCTGCGCGTGCGAGCGGCGCCCAGGACCGCGCGCTCTCTCTCGCCCCCGCGGCCGCCGGCCTGGCGTGACGAGGACGGGGCGACTCCGCGCGCCGCGGACGCAGCGCTCGGCTGGCGCGGCGTGGCGCGGGGATGTCGGCGATTGCTGCGGAGGTCCTGGGGCCGGCCCGAGGCCCTGGCTCGACGGCGCAACCGCCCGAGTCCCGAGTGTTGCCGAGCGCGCCCGAAGCACGCCGAGCCAGCGAGCACTGCGCCCTGTGGCGCGGCGTGGCGTGGCGCGGCGCT
>NW_026267243.1:7829-9399 GCF_000697945.3 Frankliniella occidentalis
CGCCCCGCCCTGCCCCGCCCTGCCGCGCCCCGCGCCCAGACTCGTCCGCTTCGTGTTTGACGATAGATCTTTATTTTTCCGTCCAGGCTTAACGATAACTCCGTTCCCCGCGGCGGCGGCGCGGTGGACACCCAGGGGCGTTGTTGTGGCCGCGCTGCAACGCGCCGCGGCCCCAGCGCTCTCTGTCTCTTTCTCTCGCTCGATCTCTCCCTTAACAACACACACACTCTCTTTGGCGATCCGATCAAATTGGTCAGCATAGCGTGGCCAAACACGAAAACAGTTTGAGGCCGGCGAACAGAACGCAGAGCTCACGCAGCGGGGCTGCGCGAAGCCAGAGCCAAACCCCCAGCCCCAGCTTGGGAGGGCCGGGGCCGGGCCGGCCAGCCAGGCCGGTGCGGGGAGCGGAGCGAGTGAGCGAGCGGCAGCAGCGCTGAGTCGAGCCGAGCCCAGCCGAGCCCAGCCGAGCCAGCCGGGGCGCGCCGGGCCGGGCCGAGCCGAGCCGGTCGGCGGTGGAGGCAGCGTGCTGCGGCAGTAGGCGAGGAGCCGCGCCGGAGGTGGAACCTCGTGCTGCCCGTACCGACGACGGCGCCGCGCGCTACCGCACCGCTCCAGTGGATTACTTCAACAACAACACCACCGTCAAACGTGCGGTGCAAGTGAACGACAAGTGCTTCCTCAACCTGGATATCAGTGCAGTGCCTCTGTGTGTGTCTGTGTGCATGTGTTGTCAAGTCGGATGCAGTGAAAAATTGTGATATAATATATATGTAACGAGCCAGTGTCTTGTTTATCCCCTTGTGGAAAGAAAAGAAAAGCAAAAAAAGTGGTGGAAATTATCCACGAGTGTTGTCAGTGGTGTGGTGTGGAAAAGAAAGCAAATAATGAAATAGTGAGTGTGTGAGTGATCTGCCCCAGCCTATTGGATACGCTTTCGTCGGATTATTTGTGGCTTCACTTTTGTGAGACTCAATGTCTCGCCTGAAAACTCGACTCGGCCTCCTCTAACACTGGGATTATTTCAGCACAAGCCTGGAGCCCATGTCAGAGAAACAGGGTGAGTATGTCGTGTTTGAGGCTTTTGTTTACAGTCCGTTTGTGGCAGTGTAAGTTCGGCTGTCGGCGGGCCGTTGGTTGGCGTGGAGGTTAGGGTGCACGGGCGACAGCAGCACTGGCAGAGGAGCAGCTGCTGCCGGCATCGCGTCGCTCTTTAAGATTTAGTTTTGACAGAGTATTGCCTCTGATGCGGAGCGACATAAATCGTAGTGTCAGTTTCACCAATTGTCAACAGGTGCAACGTTGTTCTCGTCAACTTACATGCTCGATTTAATTTTTAGCACTAGCTCACGACTCTTGACGCTCTTGTGTGATGGGGTGTTTCTGCCCACTGAGATAGTTGCCTTATAATTGTCGTCCATTACTAAACTGCAGATAGACGCATCTTTTAGACCACCGCCAATCTGCAGAGAGCGAGAGGCGTTCGCGTTGTCAAGTAGGGTAACGTCTTTTTGAGTTGTCTCTTGGAGGGATCTGTTTATCTGAGTGGTGGGTGGTCGAGGGGTGGTGGGGG
>NW_026267243.1:9969-10720 GCF_000697945.3 Frankliniella occidentalis
TCCCCCTCCCCCTCCCCTTTTCATATCTTTGTCGGGGCTATCGTTCTTTATTCATTTGAACTTTTTTGTCTAAGTGTTCTCAGTTTCTGATGGTATACATTCTCAGTAAACCGACTTGCTTCCTCTGTCTCTCTGTTTGAACATTTAGTTCCATTTATTTCTCATCTTGTAAAATATTATTCTTTTCGATTAACTCATTTAGGTGTTTATTGATCCTTGTCAATAATGTCAGGTGTTTTTTTTTGTTTAATTAATACATTTGACGATACACATAATTTGAATGCTTTAATTCTGGTGCATTTTTCAAATCACGGCTGAATGCAATGTCTCAAACTAACAAAGAACTCCTTGTGATACGATTTCGTTGTTACTTTTCATTGGCCCTCGTTGGTTCAAGGACACACTTGGATCTGTTGCAACGTGACCGGGCAGATATCAAGGCCACGGTAGCCTCTCTGTTGCAATGGACCAATGGCTTTGGTATATGGGAAAGGGACGATTTTGTGTCAATGAGAGATGTTTTTAAGCACATCTCGAAGAGATGTAAATTTGTTTTAGCTACTTCAAGTAGACCTAATAAAACGTTATTTTGTTCTTACTCTATTCAAATTGTAATCCTACATGAGTGAGTGGGATGCAGTGGGATGCCACCACAGCCACACTTGGGCCTGGTGTGTCCGACGTGTGCACGCCGTGTTCGAGCCGCCTTCGTGTTCTGGGGCGGGGAGGGGCGGAACGTGTAAGGGGAGGG
>NW_026267243.1:10855-14574 GCF_000697945.3 Frankliniella occidentalis
CCCCGGTCCCCGTCCCTCCCTCTCGGGTTGTTGCCGGCTTGTTTGAGCTGGCCTGGGCCCTCGTCCCCCTCGTCGCTGGTCTGGGCTACCTGTAATATCAGTCAGCTTTTGACGTGTGTGATAGCATCAATCTAAGCGGTGATAACCAACACTAGGAAATATAAAACGGGGGATAGGGTATTATGGGCTGCGGGTATACAATCTCTCGTCGATCTGTTTCATGCAGATGCTTTCATATTTAGACAGCTCTAACCCTGAAGCAAAAATTTTGGTTTAAATTCGAAGAACTTGGATTTTAATACATTTTTATTTTTTTGTAGTTAAATTAAAATATTTAGTTACTACATTTCTTGCTTTTCTGTTATTTTCCTGTCGCCTTCTTTCCAAAGTTTTGCAGAACGTGGTCGTTTATGGGTCGTCCCCCTGCTGCCGTAAACTGGTCTCAAATGGAGGCGGGAGGGCGACCGAGCCAGGCAGGGTAGGCAGGCAGGTACAAGCAAACGTTCTGTTGGTCCCGGTCTCCTTGGCTTTGGTCTGTCCGTCCATCTGGCACGGACGGACGGATTTGCTGGCCTGAGGAGTGCTCCGTCTCTCTCCCTCTGTATTTCCCTCTCTCTCGCAAGCTCTCTCTCTCTCTCTCTCTCTCTCTCTCTCTCTCTCTCTCTCTCTCTCAGCGTTGTCTGTTGACCCTGTTGATTGTTCTACACTGTTAGGAAATTGGGAGTAACTGTCTTATACTGACATAGACACAGCGGTAAAAAAAGTCCCCTGATGTTCAAGGACCAATACACCAAATCCAGGACACCCTATATGTGTTTTTCCGTTCTCCCGTCCTTGAATCGGTGTCTTAGGCCTTGGATATCAAGGAGCTGTTTTTACCGTGTGACCGTTGACAGCATTTGAAGTGGTTTCTAATATCAGTTGTAGCAGTTCGTTCGTTCACGTTACTCCATACTGCATTTAACTCAGGGTCGGGGCCTACAGTTTGTTGTCGAGTAAGAACCCCAGGCAGGGAATTAATTTCTTTCCCCGAGCTGTGTATCCAACCTTGTTAATGAATGGTGATGAGCGCCTAATTGTGTCTAATTAAAAGTAAAAGACGCAACAGACTCGGTAACTAAAATAAATTGCGAATTCTTCCTTAAAAATGAAGCAAAATATAACACTTCAGTACCAAATCGAATAGGTTGGTTCTTTTTTCTGTGTGTCGTCGGTTGCCAACTCGGCGATTCAAACAAAGCTCTGCTCTGGTCAAAGTACCCCGAACTGAAGAGATTTCCACAGTGGAAGTAATTTTCTCAGGTGTCGATGTGCATTTGTTTATCTTATCAGACAGGACTCCTGTTGGCTCCTGAGAGGGTCTCTAGAATTACCCTAGAGGGAGAGCCTCCTTCTCCAACAACGCATACAAACTCGCTATATAGCTCGCGCGCGCACGCACACAGTCACACTCTCGCAGCTGCACACACACACACACACACTCACTGCCAGAGCCGCACACACTCGGCTGCACACACACACATACACACACACATGACGTGCACGGAAGCTTCTCTAATTATGCAATGCTTTTCTCGTGCCAGTGGCGGCATTTGCCTGTTGAGTGCCCCCGGGGCCTCGCGGCGCGGCGTGGCGTGGCAGTAAGCAGTGGCGGCTGTCCGTCCAGCGTCGCGAGACCCCCTGAGCATCCCGTCGCGGCGAGCGAGGAGGAGGAGGGGGAGGAAGTTTGAACCGCGTCCAACTCGTTCTGATTTAATTTGTGGCTCCGTTCTCCTTTCTAAACTCGCTTGTTTCCAATTCTACTTTGTCGTCTCGCGGTGTCTCGCTATTAGTTTAGCTTATAGTCGCGTACCGCCCGTTGACACGGTTAGATTACACTGGTAAAACAAAGGTGTGAATTAACACCTTTCCAGGGGCTTTTAAGTCAAAAGGCGTTTTAGTTTTTCCCGAATATTTTCTGATGAAGCAAACCAAGGTTTGTAGAACTTATATTTTCGTATTCAGCTCAAATTTCCGCTTCGATCAAGCCTACATGTGATAGGGTTCAAATCCCAAATGAAAGAAATTTAGTAGATTCCTGAGTGTCCCGTTCTTCAGACACATAGTATCACATGTAGGCTCGTTTGAAGCGGAATTTTGAGCTGAATGCGAAAATATTAGTCCTACAAACCTTGGTCTGCTTCAGCAGAAAATATTTCAAAAAACTAAAACGTTAACGCCTTAAGAACTTTAATGCCTTTAAAAGGTGTTATTTCACACCTTTGTTTTACCAGAGTAGTAGTGAGAAAAGATGGGAAAAAATCACAAAATGACCAACCCAGATAAATTACAGTTCATGTGAATCAAATGCCGGCATCTGAAAGCAAAACCACAAAAAAACAACTAGAATGCGGCACCTCCGTAACGCTTGTCCGTTGTGAAAATGGATCTTGTCAGATGTTTGTGTCGCTCGGCAGTGTACGAGTGTTATCGCATGTGTACGTTGCGCCCTGGGGGGAAGAATGTTTCAGACAAACATTTGCTCGGTCTGCTGTAAATCTCGTTAGCGTTTGGGGTCGTTTGTGGCGGCGTCAGAAAGAAAGGTCCACGCTTTTTCTCGTGCACATTTATTATTTTCCCCGCTCTTCAGTGTACGTCCCTTAGGGACGCTCCCTTTAGCGGGACGGACCGCCGGCGCTGGCTGCCTTTTGGCTGGGTCTGCCGTGCCCTACACTGGCAGAAGAAACGACCGGTAAAGTAGAGAAATCTGCGCTTGGAGCGGCGCCACCGAGGGAGGAGGCGAGGCGGGCAGGAGGGGGACCCACAGGCCTCTCTCTGTCTTTCCCTATCGCACTTCCACGAGAACTCCGCCGCTAGCCTTTTTCTCGCTAGCACAAATCCTGCGGCCACTTCACGCTGACCGCGGCCACCAAGGACTGCCACTGTCCGTCGCCGCCACCAACCTGGCCTTGGGCTGCTACACTGTTAGAATAATGTCAGAAACTTAACGAACAATTCGTTGGGAAAAAGTTGCCAGAACTCTTCGCGATCCCCTTGGGAAATCACAACTCTTCTTGCGTTTAAAAAAATTATTAACTTCCAAAGTACATCTATAACTATTTGTAATTGGGGTAGAAAAATGTTCAATTTTTGACAACGTAGAAGTTGTGGGGATTCACAGTTTCTCCGTACCGAGCAAGTGTTGCGAAATCACAAACTATTTTTAACAATGTACCCTACAAAATTTCACCGTGTCCATTATTGGCTGCTACACGAGCCTTCTTTTGCCCGCTCACTTTGCGGTACCTAATAAAAGCCTTTTTTTTATCGGAGTACGCACTGATATTATGGCCCCTAATAAGGGACAGGACCACTGTTGTTGGGAGTCAATATAAATCTCATTATATTTGTGCACGGGACTCAACGTCGCTTAAAATATTGTGCAGGCCTATTTGACTCCAGTAGTGAGTGAGTGGTCCTGATCCTACCCCCCTCCCCCCTCCCTCTAGCGTACGTATGGTAGGTGCACCCTCGTTTGTGGCGCAGGCGCACGATGAGAATGGTTTCCGCGCGTGTCGTTTTGGCTCGTTTTGGTTTTTCGCCGTCTTGTTGGCGGCCCGCGCTGCTGAGGCGCCTGCCCTCTGCGGGGCCCGCCTTGTTGTCTGAGCCACCGCCACGGAATCAATTTGACAACTTGTTTATTTCAATCTGTCGCCGGGTCCACTCTCTACAACCCCCCC
>NW_026267243.1:15084-18008 GCF_000697945.3 Frankliniella occidentalis
GGGGGGGGGATGACTGACCTGAATTTGTGCTTTCGAAGCCCTTTGAAAGATTCTCGTTCGCACATTTGTTCGCGTGCACTTTTTCTGTATTTGTGTGGTTTTGTGCAAACGTTCGTGCTAAGTTTGACCTTCGTTTCCTTTTAGGACCAATTTGTGCGCGACAATGCATGATATATTCGTACAAATGACCTCGAAACGGTTCAAATAAACGCCGAAACGTGTGCTGTAAAATTGGATTGCCGAACTTTGTCTAATGTGAATAAAATAAACTATTCCAGTTAGTGTGCGTTCACTTGCAATGCACAAGTTTTGGATGCGATTGATTCGATGTTGAATATGTAGTAGTTTTACTTTTATCACTTAACTAAAGCAAGCCTGATGTTCATTGCGAGGCTATTCATTTTTTTTTTGTCGCCCCATTGCCCTTTCGACTCTTGTGCACACTCTCGATGAAAAGGTATTTTGTACTTCAACGTCTTATCATGACAGTATATGGCAACTGCAAGTAGGTTCAACTGGTTTAACGTTTCGCGATTACACTGCAAACAATGCGACGTATACACGGTTAAAACAATGTCTCAGTTTTTGAGGGAAAAAAGGAAAACCTTGAGGTATTGCTCTGGTTTGACGAAACGCTCCTGCGATTTCGAAGAAGTCTCCTCAAAAATGTGGGATTTTTCCTCATTTTTTCAGAAGGTTTATCAAAATGCGAGGATTCTTTCTTGAATATGGGAGCTCCTCAAAGTTTTCCCCTTTCCCTCTAAAAATTAAACATTGTTTTTACCATGTACTAACCTGTACGAACTTCAGAGCTTAATTTTCTCCTGATTACGAACTATTAGTCCACAAGACCTTTCAGAGCCTTGGCAAGAATATTGTTCGCTAACACTATATTTGTTATACCGGGATTGCGATTGTCTCATATATTACTGTGCCGTTAAAAGAAATGAGAAATGCTCGTGTTCTGTATTGCCTCACTCAGCTGATTTTTGTTTTTCGCATGAGGATGGATACAGCTGGGGAATTACTTTTCGAGTCAAGGCTGGCTTGCCCAAATGTGCTGGAATTGTATGCCTCCCTTTTTAAAAAATTTTTAAATTCTTTTCATTTTCGTTACACCCAGTCGTGTGGCTGTGTGCCTCGCCCGCTCATACTCCCGACTGGCACACACCCTTTAACGTACACACCGCGCCTTTGGTTGTTTGTACGAATGAATACTAACGACTTGTCGAGGGGGAAATAGAGAGAAATTAGAGAGGGAAAAGAGAGTGCGGCGCATGCCACACGCCCAAAGCACTGCGCGTTAAAGGTGAACATTCCAAATGAAATGTTCGGGTGCTTGTTCTTCCCAGCATCCTCCTCATGTAATTTTTTTTTTTCGACACTGAGCATCAGAGCTGCCGGGGTGTGTATGGCGAACGAGGAGTTTTTCTAGCGGTGTTGTCACAAGGCTAGCGATCTCGCTGATAGTGAAACAAGAGTGTCGGTCGCCTGGACGCCCGCCAAAAGAGATGTCGGGGCGGGGCCGGGTCGGCCGGGCCGGGGCGCTGACATTTGCGGCAAACTGCCGCCGTGCTCCGCTCTGCTCCGCGGCTCGGGCCTAACCGACATGGATTGATTCGCGAGTAGGCCGCGACGCCCGCCCGGCTACTGCTCCAAACTACTATGCCGCGCGCGGCTACACTGCTTGCGACGCTCGTGAGGTTCTCTTTTCTTCATTTTTTTCCCCTCTCCTTTTCATGCTGGTTTTTCTACGGAAAACACTTCAACTGAGCACTTTACTGACTAACGGTATCACTGAAACTCGTGGCCTAACATTCTGTGTGGGAATTAAATTGTCTCTCGTGTTTAAAAATAACATTTTTAAAAATCATGTAAATGTAACAAATGTCGTTTGAAGCCTTGAACTTTATTGGCAAGCGGGGATTATTGTTTTTTGTTTTGCAGTGTAGTGCGGTGTGGCGGTGAGTAATTGGCCCATTGAGTGGCCGTGTGAGAAGTTGATTCATGGCCCCCTCCTCCCCTCCCTCCGCACTTAATATGCGCCGCGCTACGCCGCGCCACGCCCCGGGCGCCCGGCGCCCCATGGGAGGGAGAGAGAGGGAGAGGGAGGGAGAGAGGGGGGGGATCAAGGCGCCGTCACAGCTGCTACGCCGTCTGACAGACATCTCTGAAGATTATTTTCTGTCGATTTTTATTTTTGGGCGGTCTTGCCGGTTCCATCGTGCTTGCGTGCGTGCTGTCGCACGCGGATTTTAATGCAATGAGTGTGTATGAAACTGGGCGTTGGGGTGTTAGTTTTGCCGCCTCATTAAGGTGCGTGCTCTGTAGGTCGCGAGGGGGTGGTGAACGTTGGAGAGAGAGAGGGGGGGGGGGAAGTGTTTGGTTTGCAGAGTGGTCTGCCAGTCAATTCCCCCCGGGCCGCCCGGCCGTGCCTCGCCGCGCCACGCTACGCCGCGCCATCGTAAGTGAGGCGCGTGTGTGTTTACTGCCTGCTTTTGACTCGAGCCGACGAGAGGATGCCTCCGCCTCCCCCCCCCCTCCCGCCCCTCTCCGTCCCCCACTGTCTCCTCATCCCTCCTCTCCGTTTCTGATTTGAATAGCGCGCGCTATGAGGGAGGAGGGGGAGAGGCGGTGGTGGCTGTACAGGCTTCTTCAGAAGCTTCAGCGCGGCACGACGCGAAGCGGCGGGCATTAAATATGGAGCGCCGGGTTTTTCTTTGGGGTCCATCCTACGCTGCTGTGCCCGCCAGCTCTCTCTCGCTCTCCCCCTCTCTCGGCGCCACCTGCTTTATCCGCAAGCGCCCTGTTTATCAGTTTTTGTCCAGACAACCCCTCACCTACCTTTCCACCTCCCCTATCCCATCGCTGCTCTGCATTTCATGAGCACGACTTTGTCGACATCTCTGTATTGCCCCCCCCCC
>NW_026267243.1:18183-31042 GCF_000697945.3 Frankliniella occidentalis
CGCTCTCCCCTCTCTCTTTCTCTTTACCCCCATCCCTCCCCTCAAGCCCGTCACTTTGTGGCCTGGTGGGTGCCTCGTCCTCTTTGAACGAAACAACAAGAATAAGTTTGCCTGCTCGCGCAAAATTTTGATGGTCTAAGTTTTCGCGCGCGTTGGCTGCTGGCGTGGTGGTGTTGTGGAGGGGTGGGGAAGAGTGTGCGGCGTGTGTCGTGTCTCTTCCAGGGCAACATGATGATGCACGGACAGAAATGGATCGTTTTGCGGGATTGGCCGCGGGAGAGTCTATTTTTCTGCTCGGTTGAAACACCTGTAACGTACGATTCTCTCTTTCTCTCTTCTCCCATCCGCTCCCCCTCTCGCTCTCCGACTTGCATGTCTCGCTCTCCTTCATCCACTTGCCCTCGGCCATGGCACAGTACGTGATTCATACATATTGAAGCACCCCTCCCGAGCTCAGTGGGCTGATGCGACCGCTCTGGGAAACCAAACATTTGGATCTCCGACTCTGTGTGTGTCAGTGTGTATGTGCGCACATACATTGCCCTGTGTTTGTGTGTAAGTTGCGTTGCGCGCCAGGGCGGTGGTGGTGGTAGTGGAAGGCAGCTGTGTTTGTGGTTTTGCACTACTTTTTGGCACGCTGGCGTTGTAGTGCACCGAAGAGTTGTTGGACACAGTCGTCCACCCCACCCCACCTCCCGTTTGCGTGAGCCGGTGGCCTGCGGCAGCTGAGTGCCGAGTCAAACAAGAACGAAAGGGAGTGAAAGGCAGACGGGGAGAACTCGCGGCGGACGATACGACGGATTTGACAGGCGGCGTCCCTCCTGTACGACGTATGGCAGGTGGCCGGCTGGCAAGCTGGTGGTGGCGGTGCGATCCAGTAGTCCCGAGTAGAGAAAGAAGGCCCCCTACCCCTTTCGCTAAAGTCACCTGAAGAACTTCGCATGCCTCGTAGCTGTGAAAAATAGTCGTGGTCAAATTTTCCTCGATGATTTGATGTCTCGCAAAAATTACAAAGTTAAACTGTAAATTTACTAGCACTCCGTACCGATTTGACAGTGATTATAAGAATGAGATTATCAATTTTACAAACATTTTGTAAATGAAATTAACAAATGATGTCGATTTACTGGATCTCTCGGCGAGCCTGCAGAACAGACCCGGGCAGAGTCGGCACGGCCTGCGGTGGGGCGCGGCGCGCCCGACCACGTCCGGGTAGGCGACCCCGCCGCGCACGCGTGTCCGGCGGAGTTGCCTACCCAGCGCGGCTGTCTAGCTGGGGCGGCCTCCAACTGCGCGTCCACTCTTCGGCTGGTTGAATGAATCACTTGTTGAACATATCACTTCGCGGAGTATGTTAAATCGAAGCAGGAGGCGTTCACACGGTAAAATCATTTTCTGTTTCATTGTTTTTTGAGTAAAAGGAAAAATGTACGGGAAACTCTCATAGTGTGAGAGATCTCTCATTATTTGATGGAATGTCAGCAAAATCTAAAGATTCATCCTAAAATTATGTAAGTTTCTTAAAGTTTTCCCTTTCTTTAAAAAATAATAAAAATCACACAATGTTTTTACCGGACGACCAAGCAATCGTAAGTGAACACTTGAATGTGCACATATGTACACATGCGGTTCTACAACCGCAGCCGTCCTTGGCTGTGCACTTTGCCAAGCAGTTCAACAGCTTTAAAGCGTTGCTAAAGGGTTGAACTCTGTGTTAACATTCAGTGGCTGCTTCTGTTGGCGAGTGCGATTTGTCCCGGGCGGCCGGACTTTCTGATAACGTTCGTTGAGAATAAATAAGAGCCGCGCTTCTGCTTGTGACTCTGACCCCCCCGGGGCCGACCCTGACCCGGCTCTTCTTCATGGCGCCTGCCCCTTCACCACCTCTCTCTCCCTCCCTGTCTCCCTCCCTCACTCCCTCTCTCACTCCGTCTCTCACTGCGTCTCTCTCTCTCTCTCCCTCTCCCTCTCTTTTTCACTCTGTCTCTCTCCCTCTCTCTTCCCCTCTGTCTCTCTCCCTCTCTCCCTCTCTCCTCTCCTCTCCCCTCCTCTCTCCTCTCCCCCCGCCTTTCGCCCACCCACCGCAGCTGCCGTGTCTCTGGCTGGCTTTTTCGTCGAATGCCGACCGCAATATGGATGTGGAGTCTGGCGGTAGCATGTTGTCGGGATAAGCTTGTGTTCCGATGGGGGCGTCCGTGGTTGGGGCTGGACGTGGAGAGGCGAGTTGGGGGGGAGGGGGGAGCAGGAAATGCAGCGCTCGAGGTTTGGCTTCCGCAGTGGGGGCGCGCTCTGTGGGGGTTGAGGTCGGGGGGAGAAGTTGATGAGGTGGCCGAGGATGGGGGCAGTTTTACTCAACCCCCCTCGCCGCTTTCGCCCCCCATTCTCGCTCTCTCTCCCTCCCCCCCCCCTCTCACCCCTTATTCTCCCTCCCGCTTCCTCTCGCTCCGCTCCCCTCTAACTCGAAATGGAATGGTATGCCGGTGAATTGGTTTGCAGGAAGAGAGTCTCTCTCTCTCTCTCTGCTATGTCCTTTTCCTCCTCCTCTTGCAATTTATTTGTCCGATCTGAATACGCAGCGCCACCCTGCGGAATGCAGTTCGCAATTCGCGGTGTGTTTTATTTAAAGAGTGAGAGACTTCGCCTTGGTGTTGCTGTGTGTGTGTCGCGGGTTTATTTTTGTCGTGTTTGTCCTAATTAAATTAGCTGTGGCCTGTAATGAGTGGGTGTGTTGCCATGTTGATTGGCGGGGCGGGCGGCATGTGCCGTGCCCGCGGAGCCAGTGGAGCCCGCCCACCGACATCTGGTTCATCGCTGTGTGAAAGGGAGCCCCCTCCCTCTCTCTTCTCCTCTAGCAGTCTTCCTCTTGTCTTACAGCCCCGTACTTTTTCCCTTTAACGTGTTTTATTTCCCGCTTGTGTTTGTGTGTGTTCTGTCTATTCCACCCTCCTCTTTCCATCTCGGCCTTCACCGGTGCACAGGTGGCGCGCTACGCGCACAGCACTAAATTTTTATTTGGGGGTTCTCGAAGGTTTTCGCGGTTGCGTCGCGTCACGAAAGTCAGGAAAATCAGGAAATCATTTGGAAGTGTTTAAATCAGCACAGAAATGTGTGTCAAAAAATGATTGCTTAAATTCGTACGAATAAAAGATACAAATCCATGGATTTAACCAACTTCAGTCTGTGTGCTGTTTAATGGCTGTGGTTTAAGATATTTGTTTGTTGAGTTTTTCACTGACTGTAAAATGCTTACGAATTATTTTATTTTTGTGATTAAAATGTTATTAGTATTTTGCAATGATTTTACTTCTATACTTTTGCAGAAATTTGATAAAAAGTTATGCTCTGAAGCACGAGAATATCAAAATATAGTTATAGCAATGAGGGTTTTGGTTAAAAGTTTTTCAAACCAGCCTCAGTGTGGCCATACACTCTCAATCTTGAGGGAGTTTTTAAATGACTATCCCCGTGTATTTGACAGTACGTGTTTGTTCGCTGGAGAGAGAGAGAGAGAGAGAGAGAGAGAGAGAGAGAGAGAGAGAGAGAGAGAGAGAGAGAGAGATCGATTGACCTACCAAAACACACAGAGATGGCTAAAAAAAAACTATCCCTGAATATAAGTTAGCTTTTGCTTATTTATGTAGTACGTCCTGTGATCTTTCCCCTCGTTCAGTTGACTTAAGTGTGATTCTATCTCACTCCGTTATGGAACTTGAGGGGGTTTTTCGACGACATAACATTGGAGATGACCCCTTCTCGTACCTGGTCCGAGGGGCATGTCAACTTCAATGAGCGGCTTACGAAGTCAGTTCACTTAAACTTGAATCTCCGGTAGCTCAGGTGGGACGTCAGTCCGCTTGCGGACCATCCCCTGCGCCCCCAACGTAGGTAATCACAGACTTGTAATCACTGGTACACGCTTAAAGTGATTGGTTTCCAGGCGAAAGTGGCAATTTTCAAGCAAACATCTAGGAAAGTACTACATTTGCTTGGAAACCAAGCGGTCACTGTTAGCGTGTAATTTCTGCTAATCATTGGTTATCAATCACCACGCTCCTATGGACTTTTAAAAGCACATAGTTGTTGATTAAGGCATGAATTTTTGTGCACCTTGACTAAATCCGAACTTGCATTTTGAATGTCGAATTTGCATCTCTCATGGGCAGAAGTGATTTGTCTATGATAGGATGCAAATTTTCCATTCCTGAACTTAAGAATTGCGTCTGGTTTTAAAATGTGAGCAAAAATGCATCACGGGAAAAAACAGTACTTTCCGATTGAGTGTGCAGGTAAATCCGACCTAGTATTGATTGAGAATTTTTGGGAATCTCAGGTAATCATTGATAATCATTAGCACGTGGTAATCCGGTGTACAGCTTTTTCCAAAGTCAGGCACCCGTCGACCAGGTCTTTCTTTGAATGTGCTGCAGGTTTGATGCATTGTATCAAAGGAGGGCACAACTCACTGTCCAAAATATTGTACCAAAGTTCAACAAATGGACTGGGTGCTTGTAGAAATGAGGTACGTGATTTTTGTACTATCTTGTAGTGCCCGTAAGACTCTGTGTCAAAGGATATTGTGTTTTGTACCTCAAGATATTGTACCTCACACTATAAATCTTTCACAAAGAATTTGTTCGTATACAGTCATTGTCCCTAAATTCGGACGGTTTTGGGGGAAAAACGCCTCTGACATCTAGAATTTTTGAAATATGAAAAATCGCTGGGGATTCTAGAATCCTCACATCGAGACGCATCTACCACCCTCCGAAAATATTTTTTTTGCGCTAACGGTATAAGGGTGAGGGCTGTTTGAATCGTGTCCGTATTTAGGAACCATTGCGTCCTAAATTCGGACAGCCTTGAAAAAGTGTGAAAAGTAAAAATTTTTGGGGGGTATAGAAACTTTATGAAAAAATTTGACCTTACCCTACCGCCCAAATTTTCTTATCTGGTATAGTTAAGTCGCCAGAGCTGCTTGAAGATCGCTTTTAACGTGCCCTAAATTCGGACAGTAGTCACTTTTGCATGTAAAAGCCTATGTCCGAATTTAGGGCGCATTGCAAAAACGCTTCCCAAAACTAAACCGTGTGACGAAAAATCAAAAACTTGGCGTCATATTGTAGATAAAAGTACCACGTTTCACATATGTTGTGGTCAATAACCCGGGCTTACACTGTTCGGAGCCCCAAATTCTTGCAAAGCACATTTAAAAATGTTTTTAGGTGCTAAAAATACAAATTTCAGGAATTTCTGGAGGAAGCAATATCACTCACACATTTATTTTTTTGGCAGAAATGGAAACTTGGTGGTCTTACCTTTCCATCAAACCCATGGAAGTTAAATTTTGTCAACGCATTATGGATTGGGAGGCGACAATAGTGAAATACGGCACAATGTCCGAATTTAGGGCGCAAGTCCGAATTTAGGAACAATGACTGTAATGCAAAGAATTCTGTGCAACCGTAATATACAGGAAATGTCCTTGTATTACAAGAAATTTCCTTGTATTACACAAAAGTTTTCTTTGTATAACAATGATTTTTGTTTGTATTACAAATAAAAATTTGGCTTTGTATTTACGGTTGCACAAAATTCTTTGTAATACAAGAATTTTCTTTGTAAGAATTTAAGAGCACAGTTCACATAATATAGAATGTGACGTCACAGTACCTGAATAACAGTGCAATCCCTCAAAATCAGAGTATAATCCCTGTAATCACGTAATCATGTGCTCATCCTAAACCGCAGTTGTGGCCCCATCGGTCTGTATACTCCCTATTGATGCGGGGAGGGTAGGCGAACCAACGAAAATGGAGAGTATTCTTGTTCGTGGTACGTAATATTATCAGGTACAGCACAGAATCACGCTTCGATCTAATATGCTGTTATCAAGCAACTCACACTATATACTTACTACATTTTTGGCAATGAACCTTTCACTACCTTTCCAAAGGCAGTAATGCATTGCAAGTTTCCGCTAGATATGAGGAATTCGATCACTGTCGCGTTTTTGGCAGTAAAGATGTTTATATCTTTATATCGGCAAAGAAGGTTCCTTCCTTGCCAAAACGTCGTCCTCAAAGTTGGCAGTGAAGGGTATATGTCGGCAATGGTGAAATTGCTGATAAATTAGGAGAAACATTCATAACTACTTTTCCACCCTTTCCCATTTTTGGCAAGGCCATTCTGCCTTTGGGCTGGCAATGAACTGTTCATTGCCTCTGGAAATGTCTCACTTTTGCCTTATTTTCTGTATACATACCGACGACTATTTTTCACTGTGTTTCTATTGCGCGTGAGCACTTCGTTTCAGTTTTAGGCTTTCGAATAACAGGTCGGTAATGCAAACTATACTCTTTGCAACTTACAGTGCTCAACACTGTAAAAAATATCGTCGTAAATTAACAAAATTTTTGTAAACTTAAATTATAATTTAAGTCGTACATTAACGACAACACATTTTTTTACTCGCCAATGGATTTGAAGTCGATACGTACTGCATGTAATTTTACGATTCCAAATTGTAATTTTACAACAAAATTTTCCTGTAAACCTACCTTCTATTTTTCACAGTGAAGCTTTGTGCACTGTAAAAAATGAACACGGTCGCCCATACGGAAATACGCCGTTTACATAACCTACGGCGTCTCCGTACCTTGGGTTTCGTACCCTCTTCCCATAAGAGCCCATGTAAAAAAAACGTGGGTACGGAGCCAGGGTACGGAAAGGTACGGAAAAAGTCCTGTTAATTTTGATCCGGAAGTCTTCGTCTTGAGTACGGAGTCTGTTACGGCGTTCTATGCTAGCCCATGTAAAAATCGTTGGTACGGTGGCCATGTACGGCAAATCTCCGAACCGCTTTCGAAAATCACTCCCAAAAGTGAGGTACGGAACGCCGTGACAGGCTCCGTATCCAAGACTGATTTGTTACATTGTGGTTGCTAAGAAGTACTTTTTTCCCCCTTTGAGGGATCATCCTGAATGTACGTCCGCCACTCGCCGAACCTGCCAGGTTCACGCGTTGTAGCGCCTGCCAGTTAGGCAGCATCTTGGCTGCGGTGCATGCGTGTACGGCGGGGCGCCTATCCTGAATCTCGCAGGCGCTGAGCTCCCGCAATTTGCCGACATCAGGGCTCCGTAACCTATTACTTGACTTCCCTTAACGCTACACTGTTGAATGCTTACGGCGAATTTTCACCGTAGGCTGCTGTGAATATACCTGGAAGCTACGCCTAATGTCACCGTAAGCTGCGGTGAATCAGGGTGCATCACCGTAATTTACAGTGATACCGTAGCTTACGGAAAATTGACAGTGCTGCATGGTTCTTTGCAACTTACGGTGAAGTTCACCGCTTTTGCTTTGTAGACAGTCCCACGACTACTGTCTGTTCGAGAAGGAGAAAACACTTCTCCTCTAGACCAGGGCCGCACAGGTCCGGGTGTCATGGTGTGGCGACCGCTGCGCTCGGCTCCGTCCTCTGCGGTCCTCTGTCCCTCTATTCAGCTCACTCGGCTCAGCGCTGCTCAGCGCTGCCTCCGCTGGGATCTCCGGCCTGTTCGGGTCTTCCTTGTTAGCCCTGTGGGCTAATTCTTTTAAAAATAAATTAGTTATCTGACTTTGTTTAACTTTTCTTCAACTTCTTTGCCAATATCAAATTAAATACACGTCATAAACTTTTACTTTAAATGCATTTTGTCACGTTGAATGTCACTTGTTTGTTGTATCAGTTACGGACCCTGTTCGTAAGACACTCCAGTTATTTATAAGGATTTTCATTAGATTGTGTGCAGGAGGAAAATTTCGCAACGTTGGAAAGACTTTAGTTCTTATACATTATACAGTGTAATATGATGATGGATCTGTTGCAGTATTATAGCAAGACAGAACTGCCTCAGTGGTGATTCCTCTTGTTTTACTTTTTTCCGGCATAAACTCCCTTGCATTGTGTGCTGTATGAAAAATTTGGCAAGGAAAATCCCAGAAGGTGGCGGCGAGCAGCATGCGCATGGTTGGTCTGAGCGCGGGAAAGCGGGTGGGATTCAAATTGAGATTAATGGGATACGCGCCGGCCGCCGGCCGAGGTAGCCGGCGGTGCTTCCGTTTCGACTGGGTAGGGGAGGCGGGGAGTGGGTCGCGGTGCCCCGAACACTCTCAACGAAAAGGAAGCCCGGCTCATTCGATGGCGGGGAATGTTTTAAAAATGTCGTGGCATCAGTATTCCGAAGTGGATACATTTAAAAGTGTTGGGACGATTACTTACTCCGTAGAAAAAAGTGGCTATTGTTTGTAGATTGCTCGTGATGCACGGTGGACCGATGACCCATGCACGCTGCAGCAGTAGGATTAGAGACGCTCTTTTGTTTGCTGAGTAAACCCGCCCGCAGTGGTATTTTGAAGGGCTGGCTCCATTTGTTGACAGTGCCCCAGAGGCGTGCCAAAAGGCGGCGTGAAAGTGCGCCAATATCGACGGCAAGGCGTCGTCGTGGTGAGCCCCTCCTCTGTCCGCCTCCCTCCCCCTCCCCTTCTTCCTCGCCCCCCTCCCGTTTCCCCACTCCTGCCCCTCCCTCTCCACCTCTCTGATGTGAGGCAAGCCGATAGCTTGACGTACCGACCCATTCAGAGCCGCCTCCACAGACTCCCCCTCCCCCTCTCTCCCCCTCTCTTGTTTTTACCCCATTGTTCTTCTCCCAGTTAATTGCTTCTGGCGCTTAACTCTCAGTGTCCCCCTCCTCCGCCTCCCTCCCTTTCACCTCTGTTGTCCGTCGCCACCTCTCTGGTTGTTTGTACTGTCGCCCTCGCGACCCGATCCCCATCAGGTTGCCGAAGCGTTGAGCAGCGGACGCGGAGAAATGCCGAGGGATATTTTGTTTTCCGTCTCGGAAGTTCCTGTCTTCGGATTTCTGGGCATGGGCATTTTTCTGCATATTCTTTCCTACTCTTTGGGAATGGATCAAGTCGTCAAGTCATATACGACTTGTTTGTGTACACACGGATAATACCTATGCACTGTCAAATTCCTGCAAAACAGTGCAGATGCTTTGCGAATAAGGATTCGTATGCCTTGTAACTACTAAGTATTTACTTTGCAATTACGAAGTTAAGCTGTGCATATATATACATGACTTTGCGTGTAAAGCATTGCTTTGCAATTGCAAAGTGTCGTTTTGTAATTGCAAAGTGACGAGTCATAGTTACAAAATATCAAAATCCTGCGCAATTTGTTAAGCTTACGCTGTTTGCGGGAAATTGACCGTCTGGTGAAGCGGATTTGTGGACATTTCGAAAGATTTTCTCCGCATTGCAAGGAAAGTCGTTCGCAGTCCCGGGTAAAAATTTACATCAATTTTTCGTGTTTTTCACGTTATTCAAGTGCACGTAAATGAGGTGCGTACAGACCCTGCTCACACACCTAAAGTTGGCAGTTAGTATACCCGATGAAGCCGAAACGGGCACGGTAAGGAAGTCAATCTGACGCGGAAAGTAGACGAATAGCTGCGCCGACCCGAGCCTGTGCGCCGCGTTCAAAGCAGCGTACAGGCTGTGTTCAAGTCGACTGAGTCTGGGGTTTTCTTGTATACGCAAGGCGTTCACTTTTCGACTACTATACGTTTCTTTCCGTGTTCTTTTCGTGTGGTCGACGCGAGTTGGACGCCACAAGAACGCGCAGCGAACACGAAAAGAACACGAAATGAAGACGGTCATTAACGCGACTAAAGGTAAAATGGGAAACGCGGTGGCTTGGGAGACATCGGCAGGGCTGGCGGCTGGTTTGCCGGACCAGCAGACGACGGAGAAGGATGGATCTAAACATCACGAGAGACAGCGTGTTAATTCAAAAAATTCTGACCGTCAGGGCAACAAGTCTACTAAGCGCGTCGGCAAAGCGACGGGCGTGCGCGACGGTCAGTGGGGACGACGTCAGCCACCAGCACCTGGCATGTTGAGCAGATCATGTACCACGTGAGAGATATCTCCAGCGATTCCACACACGATGCCATCTGCCGGCAAATCTTGTAAGGTCGCCCGGGTGGCTTGGTAACTCTCGCGCGGTACATGATCTGCTAAACATGCCAGGTGCTGGTGGCTGACGTCGTCCCTACTGACCGTCGCGCACGCCCGTCGCTTTGCCGACGCGCTTGGTAGACATGTTGCCCAAACGGTCAGAATTTTTTCAATTAACACGCTGTCTCGTGATGTTTAGATGTTTAGATCCACCCGTCCCCGTCGTCTGCTGGTCCGGCAAACCAGCCGCCAGCCCTGCCGATGTCTCTCAAGCCACCGCGTTTCCCATTTTACCTTTTGTCGCGTTAGTGACCGTCTTCATTTCGTGTTCTTTTCGTGTTCGCTGCGCGTTCTTGTGGCGTCCAACTCGCGTCAACCACACGAAAAGAACACGGAAAGAAACGGATAGTGGTCGAAAAGTGAACGCGTTGCGTATACAAGAAAACCCCAGACTCAGTCGACTTGAACACAGCCTGTACGCTGCTTTGAACGCGGCGCACAGGCTCGGGCCGGCGCAACTATTCGTCTACTTTCCGCGTCAGATTGACTTCCTTACCGTGCCCGTTTCGGCTTCATCGGGTATACTAACTGGCAACTTTAGGTGTGTGAGCAGGGTCTGTACGCGCCTCATTTACGTGCACTTAAGAAACGTGAAAAACACGAAAAATTGATGTAGATTTTTACCCGGGGTTACAAAGTTGTAACCATCGTTCGTAAGCCTCGTGCTGGACACTGTTAGCGTGGTGTACACTGCAAAATTCTTGCAAAGATTTTCAAGCAGTTTAAGGAGGTTTGCATTTGCAGACTGTTTTCTTCGTAAGTTGCGAAGAAATGGTTTGCAATTTACGAACTAACTCTTTGTAGCGTTGCGAACGATTTTCTTCTAAGGTGCGAAGAATTAGTTGGCAATGCGAAGGATTTAGTTCGCAATCCAAAGCATTTTACAACGCTTGAAAATTCTCTGCAGTGCAAGGAATAGTTCTTCGCAAGCTTTTTACAGTGTACATACCGGACGTACCGGCGCACCACGCACCACCGTAAGGCGCCACTGCGCCCTGCAGTCCGAGCGAGTGTGCAAACCCGCACCACCAACGCACTTACGGCACGACCCTGTTGCCAGTCGGAGAAAGAGGTTAAAAGGGAATTGTGGAAAGGAAAATCCGAAGTGCGAAAACGGTCTACGCCGAAGTTCATGCTTATATCGTGTGTTTGCGTGTGTGTGTGAAGGGAGGATGTGGGTGTGTGGAGGCGTCCCATTCGAAAAGGGGAGGACTCTGCTTGTAAGGACCCTTGTGCTCTTCCTTTCTATTCTTAAACCCCTTTGCTCGGGACAACCCGTCGCCCCCAACCCTTTTTCTCCCTCCCCGTCCCCCGCACGCCCTTTTCCCCTCTCGCTCCCTGGAGCCAATAAAGGCGTGATGTCGTACGTACCCTCCGAGGAGGCCCCCTCCCTCCTCCCCTGGCCCCTTTTCCCCTCGTTTAGTAACTCCCCTACTCTCCGTATTTTTCTCTCCTTTATTTTCCTTCATCTTATGTCGCCTCGGCGCAATGCTCGCAGAAACTAGAACAAGTGTGACAACGCTCGGTGTGTGTCAGGGAGAGAGAAAGAGAGAAGGGAAAAGAGAGGGGAGTAATGTCCCCGTTTTGTGAGAGTGAGTGGCTCGCCCCCAGCCTTCCCCCCGGAACACTTGCTTCCGTGTTGGGTCTCCCTCACGGGTCGATTGCTCAGCTGTGGAGAAGCACCGGCGCTCTGGGTGTTGTCGGCCCTACCGGTCCAGCGGATGGCGATGGATAATGAAAAATGACAGTTACCATCACAATTAATGATCCGCCCAATCTTTTGTAGCGTGAATAACACCCCAGTGGGTGACAACTCTGACAATCTGGTCTCTACCCATCCTGACAATCTACGATAGTCTTCGGCAATCTCTACACTGTAAATCTGGGGTGTCCAGCAGCTGTGCGACTTAAGTCGCGCGACCCAGGTTTCTGTGCAACTTAGAGCGCACAGTTGCTGGACACCCCAGATTTACAGTGGAGGCAAGCCCGCACCACACGCCCGTGAAGCGGGACGGCCTACCCGGGGCCTCCCCGTCCACGTGGTCCTGCTGCTCACTGCAGCGCAAGCACTCCCGCCCCATCCCCATCCCGCTGCGGAAACCTGGGTCGTGCGACTTATGTCGCACAACTGCTGGACACCCCAGATTTACAGTGTAGTCATATCGAATCCAAAACCCGTGCTTTTTCCCTACATTCAGGGTGCAAGTAGTGCGTTTTGCTTTGTTACAGGCGTGTTATGCCCCGAAAGCAAAATATTCGTCTAGCAATCTGTCAATCTTGCCAATCTGGTGTACTCTACAAGGGTCTTCAGGCCCCCTCGATAAGACTGCGGGCTCTCTTGTCTTCACGTGGCACTACGAGACTTAACTACTGTGTGGCATCCGTGGCACCAGGTCCTCATTGTATTTAATTTTACAGTCGGACGCTCTATTCGATATTACGGTCTGACCTGTTGCCACCTGTCACAGTCTGCACTGTATTTAAGAATCTGCTCAGATTTAAATAAACGTTCCGATGATATGTTCCAATCTGCACTGTTTTTTTTTTTTTTAATAAATACCTTTCTGGACTAAATGACATTTGTAAAGTATGGACCATAAAATTAAGCTTTAGTTAGACTATGGTCCTTTATAACAGTCTAGTGTCTTGGGCCATACACTGGAAATGCAAGTGTGTGAATGTCGCTCACCTGCAAGTGAGCGACATTCCATTCGTACACTTAGGGGGGTAAACGTGTGAATATTCTAGGAAAAATTCACACCTTTACCCCCTTAAGTGTACGAATGGAATGTCGCT
>NW_026267243.1:31092-36248 GCF_000697945.3 Frankliniella occidentalis
TTCTAGGAAAAATTCACACCTTTACCCCCTTAAGTGTACGAATGGAATGTCGCTCACCTGCAGGTGAGCGACATTCACACACTTGCATTTCCAGTGTAGGTTTAAATAGGCTTCAGGCACAGGCCACGGCCAGGCCGAAAAAACAAGTACAGTCCCGCATGTGTTTTACAAAATACAATTGAGACCGTAAAATGTAATCCCGAATGTTTAAAATTTAATTCAGTCAGGACTGTATGCATACGTAGTATAACTGGCTATGATTTTTTCAACGGTGCACGTCACACGAGTTTTTGTCAATCGTGACGTTGTCATCGTCATCGATTCCTCTCACCCACTTAAATATCCTCTTGTGCTGCCGGACCGATCGGCGGAACCGAAACGATCGGACGAACCGCGTGGTTCTAACGAACGAGCGTGACGGGGACCGCTTTTGAGAAATGGTTCGACCCTTGCAGGGCTCGACCGGTCTAATCTAGGCTGCTGATTGTCTGATCGTCGCTCTTGCAAGTAAGGCGCTTGCCGGTTAAGTTGGTTCACTAAATGTAGGCACAACGGCAGGCCGTTCCCGGGCGGTCCGTACAGAGGGAGCCGGGACGATTCCCAGTTTTGGACCGCCCGTGGCACGCTCCTGGCCGCAGGCCCGCAAGACAAGCTGCAATTCAGGTAGTGCCACGTAAGCAGCACATAGTCGCGTATATTGGGAGTTCATCCATTATTGAAAGCATTCTAACAGTCATTCGCTGTTTTGTCAACCTGGTGGCATGTGCACCCCCTGCA
This sequence comes from Frankliniella occidentalis, assembly GCF_000697945.3. NCBI lineage: Eukaryota > Metazoa > Arthropoda > Insecta > Thysanoptera > Thripidae > Frankliniella > Frankliniella occidentalis. Next base: position 31,870 of record NW_026267243.1, read on the forward strand.
GGCTCCCATAGCGCCTGATGGGTAGGCAACATCTTGCCTGCAGAACACGCGTGTACTGCGGTGTGGCCTACCCCGAGTCTCGCAGGCGCCAAGGTCCCGTGTCCCGTAGTTTGCCGAATGGGGTGACCCTTATGATGGACCAAAAGACTCGACCAAACGGCGCTGGCGGGCCCGGCGAGTTGCCGGTGCGACGAGGCGGAGCTGGCAGCTTGGTAGCTCTGTCTGCGGCGGAAGGGCGGTCGGGCCCGCTTGTTTTACCTCCCGCCCCGAGGCCCTGCCCTGCCGGTCCAGCCGACCGACTGCTGCTGGAATGCGAGAGATTCCCGGTCATAAAACTGCGTCCCGTCGGCGGCTTTGGCTCGGGGGCCAAATAGCGACCGAGAGGCATCCCGGGGCGGCGGCCAGGCAGAGCTCCCGTCTCCCTGACCCGCTGGCGTTCTGACCTTCCCTTCCTCTTTCGTTTGTCGAGCCATCTGCGCGGGGGTTGTGCTCGTCTTGTGGCGGCAGCGCACTGGTAAAACAAGTGTTAAATGTTGCATGTCAATTGGTGTTGTGCATTTTCTCAACACATTGTGGTGTATAACTAGGTTAAACGTCAATTGGTGTTTAAACTTTCGACACTTCCGAAAAGTATAGCAGCTTCACATCATATGGTCCCTATAGATTTGTGTGTGCCCAAGTGTGCAGAATTTAAACGTTTGCAAAATGTTTAAAATGTGCACACCACGCAAGTGTGCAACTTGAGTTCAACACCATGAAATGTTTAAAATCATAACTTGCACACGTGGGTGCTTAAATTATGCACACTTGTTTTTCCAGTGCGGGGGCTCGGCGCGTGTTTTGTGGTGGACAAAGCTCTTAGGGCACCTTCTCGTATGCTCAGTCGGACTAACGTTGCGTGAAAGTAGTGCCAGGTTAAACCACTCGTGCCTAAACTTTGAAGTGCCCAAACATGTTGATGGTGAAACCGCGAGAAGACCGGGCTCTCCTCGGTGGAGTGAGTGCTTGCTCACGGGGACGACCCCCCTTCAGCCTCTGCTGTTTCGTTTAGCCTTGGTCGATGTCCCGAGGGCAGTGGAGAGGGGCGGGAGCCGAGAGGCCGCCGCTGAGCCGAATGCTCTGTCGCTGTAACTGACGTGCTTATTACTGTTACTGTAACTGACGTGCTTATTGCTGTAACTGTAACTGACGTGCTTATTACTGTTACTGTAACTGACGTGCTTCTTTTTCTTGTTTCAGGTGAGTTCCTGTGAGACCGTGGATCTTATGGAACTTACGTTTCTGCTGATAGGTGCCTTGTAAGTACAAACTGCTTTCGTTATCGCTTTTGGTTTGCATGAGTGGGACGGGAGGAAGGGCCCGCTGGCCTCGCCGTCGTCGGGCTTTTGGTCTCCGCGTCTACCCGTATCATCGTTGTCGACTTCGTTTTATTTCCCTTTGCTGTTGGGGGCTTCTTCGACGGACGGGGTTGGGGTTTTGACGTCTTCCCCGCCTTACCCTCTTGCGGCCCAGGAGGAGGGCTTTTGTTTCGCTAGGCGGTAATGGTGTCGGGACCGACGTAGGCGGGAAGTTTTAGAGTGGATTCCCGTGTCGAAGGTGGCGTGGCCCGGCGGGGTGTGGGTACGTGCTCGAGCTTGCTACCCCTCACCCCCCGCTGGCAGGTGTGCTCGCGCGTGTGTGTGTTCTGGCGAATGTACTCGCACGCGGCCGCTCTCGACGAAAACGCTCACTTCGTCCGAGAGGAATGTCCTCTGTTTCCGGGACGCTCAGTCACTGCTGGTTTGAGGGGGATTTCTGTTTCCCTCTCCTAATTGCTTCGAATGAACTGGGCGAGTTTTCTCCGGTTGACGCTGAGCGTGGAAAGCGGATCAACTGTAGTACTTTCCAAGACTATCGAGACAGTTGTTATTGCATTTCGCTCCTTGAAGTGCGCTGTAAATTGCTTACGAACTATAGGTTCGTAATGCAAACCAAAACGTTCGCAGCTTCCGAAGGATTTTGAAGCGTTGTATTACGAACTAATTGTTCGTAAGCTTACAGTCGTGCTGTTAAAACTGGCTTCTTGGGGATGTAAGGTGAAAGAGAGAGAGAGAGAGAGAGAGAGAGAGAGAGAGCGAGAGAGCGAGAAGGGGGGGGGGGGGGGGGGGGGGGGGGGGGGGGGGGGGGGGGGGGCTCATGAGTACAGTGCATGCGGATGGCGGCCGAGGGAATGCGCTCACATACAAGCTATTCCCCTCCCCTTATATTCGCTCGCGTATCATCAATATCCCCCCCCTCCCCTCTCTGCTTCCAGTTGAGTCCAAAACGGTCAGATCTCTCCCCTTCTCTCCATCTCTCTTCAGTCCCTTCTATCTCTTCTCCTACCCCTCCTCTTTCTCTTGCTCTGCTATTTACTGTATTTCTGAGCGCCATGCCCTCCCCCTGTCCTCTGTCCTCTCTACTCACCCCGCGCTGTTGCACCTTTGGTAACACAAATGCTGTGGTCGCTACACACGAGACATTCTGCGCGCAACGGTGGGAATGCCGGTCGGTATTCTGTCTGTGTGTCTGTGTGTGTGTGTGTGTTTGAGGGAGAGGGAGAGAAAGGAGGGGGGATAGTGTTTGGTAGTGCGGCAGGTATGAGAAATTTGGACTGGCACTCGCAAGAGAAGGAATGAAAGTTGTAATAAAAAAAATGAAAGAGAGAGACGCACTTGCGCGCTAGCACGCGGGGGACTACGGTGGGGGAGGGGGGCAGCGAGAGGGCTTTCCTTGCGTGTGCCATAAAAAGAACCAAGTCGATTTGCTACGCGATGTGTAGCGCCGCTGCTGCTGGGGGGACGGGGGGGGGGGGTAGATGTAAAGGGGGAGGGCCGACGTGGTCTGGAGGAATACATAGGGAGCCAGCGGCGTATTAGGGAAAGGCGAAGGGATAAAAAAAGGGACGGTATCATTTCCCTCGAATCTTCGACTAGAGCATGGGGTGGGGTGGTCTCCATAAATATGCACTCCTGTTAGTGGTTATTCTTCAAATCCGCCTTGCGTGATGATGGTTGCCCAGGAAATGGTAGTATAGTTAAATCACCTGTATTACGATTAATCCATGAAGAAGCCTCTGGAGAACCACACGTTTGTGATTCATAATTCATTACAGTCAATGCTCGACTCTCTTGCCGTTTTGATTGAATGCAATGATGATGTGCCCGTTTACTCGTCGGGAAGAATTAAATAAATAATTGGCTCGTCAAACATGTCGTATATAACGTCGGCTCTCCCAGCCGGTGGCGTGTCGAGTCGACACCTTGCGCCGGGTCGGTCGGGCGTGCGATTAGCACATTGCCTCTGCGAAGGCCACCTCAGCCTCCTTGGCCTGCGCGGCACGGCGCGACGTCCAATTATGGCGCTGCGACACCGTGTTGCTGCTGCTCTCCGGTGTGAAGGGTCAGCAGCAGAGGCGCTGAAAAAAAAAGGAAACGAAACGTGCTTAACGTAGGGAAAAAAATGAGATGGCTGTGGGGGCCAAAGTTTAAACACTCGGCAAATTCGACTGTATAACAAGATGATGACAGTTTTAACTGCAAACTCAAAGTCTCCCTGCGAAACTGAAAAGTTCTGCAGTTTGAATTGTCAAACTACACTTTGTGCAGTTAAAACTTTATAACGTCTTATTTTTGAACTGCGAAGTGAAAGTTTCACTCGCCGAAAAGTTTCTCAGTGGAAACTACAAGACTTACGTTCTTCAGTTGAAGCTGTAATCCTGTTATACTTTGATTTGAAGAGCACTGTTTGTTTTTTAGCACGTTTTTATTTTTAAAAGTTCTTGCAACGGGTACGCGATTGCTAGTTGAAATTTCCCTAAACTCCAAAGTATGGTTTCACGTATTACTTTCAAAGTCTTCAAAAAATGTCACTGTCTTTATTAGAGTTTTTCTTGATAGATCGCCCTGTCGTCGTTGTTTTAGGTTTTGTTTTTGAAGGGGCATTTTGTGCTTTTAGTCGTTTGAGTAAGTTCTTCATGATTCGTAGCTCTCTATGATTCACGATAGGTTTTTACAGTGAAGTTTGTCCCCCTGAGGAACAGCGCTCTCGTAGAAAATATGTTTACCTTTGGCTATGTGCTGCACAATAGAGTTGTATAAGTCTTGTCCGTTAGTTCAGTTTTAATGCCCTTGTGAAGGCTTTTGTAGTACCTCCCTTAAGGCAGCGACCGTGTGCCCTTTTGTTTCGTGTTGGGTTGTATTTCAATAAGCTTCTAAATGACGAGGTAAATTGGTTTTGTCCGTGTCCGTATCGTTGCAATAAGATGGGACTATGAATCAATATGAACAAGTTTTTTTCTATATTTTCAAAATTAGTAATGTAACTTTGGAGATTTGATGGTTTTCTTAAAAGGGGGGGGG
>NW_026267243.1:44968-46669 GCF_000697945.3 Frankliniella occidentalis
GGGGGGGGGGCTGGATGTAGTGTAATGGTGGACTTGTGGCGTTGGCTGGTGGCCGTCGCTGCTGCCAGCCCCCCTCTCCCAACAAGAATAAGTGTTTTCGTTTCCAGCAGGAAAGGATGGCTTCAGTCTTTGAAATCATGTTTTCACAGCGCACTGTTCTCATTCTAAGAAAGTTCCTAGTTCTTGTATGGGTAAAAGACGTGTTCAAAAAACAAGAACATTTCTCTCACATTTAAAGTTCGTTTTGTGGGTGTGCAGGCCGTTCGCAACCCTCCGCCATGCTCCATTGGGAGAACAACTCTGGCGAGATGCGCGCGCTGGGCTATGGGGGGGGGGGCCACCGCGCAGGGAGAGCGAGAGCGCAGGGGGAGAGAAGGGGTGGCCTGGGAGAGAAGATCGATGGTGCTTGCTGGCGCTGAGAAATTGGCGATATAAAATGCATTAAAGCGGTCGGTAAGCGGCTGGCGGGGCGGGTAACGGTCTGAGTGCGCGGCGTGGCGTGGCCGGGCTGTGCAGAGCGCCCCACCCTCCGACACTCCGACCCGACGTTGCTGTCCATAGCAAACACTTTGCCTCTTCCTTGAATTTGCTGTACACCCTAAAATAAAAAGCAATAATCCCGGCAATAATTGTAAAGGATAAATAACAACAAAGGTAATGGTTTGGTTTACTTTTGCCCGTTTTGTGTGTCTGTCCGTTTTAGGGCCGAATTCCTTTACGCGCTGCTTTAAGACAAATTCTAACTGTGTGTACCGCTCGGTCTCTGCGCGCTAAGTGGCAGCTCAGGTTTATAACCTCACGTTTGGCAGGGAAACGTGCGGACGCAGTCATGACCGGCAGGAATGGAGTTGTGCTTTCTTTTCCTTTTTGTTTTCATCCTTCATTTCCACACACTTGGGTCTCGTTTTCCACCAGCATTGGGTAAAGTACTGGAAAAATGTCGAAATCACGTCGTGTTCAAGTATTTCAGTCAAGCAATGCGACAGTACCGTAACTTTCCTTTTTCTGTTTTTTCGGAGTGTGCAGCACGGCGTGCTATCTCGGCACTGATTGGTCGGCCAGTGGGCACGTGACTAGGATATCGAGTCGGATCACGGCTCGTATAGATCGGGTAAAAGAGGGAGAGAGAAAGAGGGAGAAAAGGTCCGAGTATGGGGGCGGCGCGGCGGCGGAGAGAGGGAGAAAGAGAGAGGGAGCAAGGAAGGGAGATGAAGGGGGAGCCACGGCCGGTGGGCGGCGGTCAAGAGGTCAAAAATGGAATGATGAAAATTGCAGAGCAGAGCAGCGCATGGCGATGAGGGTGAGACGGTATATGACCCCTGCAAGCCGAAAGCGACCGCACCAGTTCTGCGTCGGTAATCTGTCGCTCTGTGCTTTTACGGCGTTTCGTACCGCACTGAGGTGTGCCCGTTTCTCCAACCCTCAGCCCTCCTTCACTCCCACTCCGCTTCCCCTCTCCGCCGTCCACCCACCCACTCCACACCCTCCTCCTCCTCGACGTTGGTTGATAAAATTAATGATGAAAGTATTAAGGCTAAATTTTATTGTCGTTTCCCCCCCTGGCGTCGAGTGGGGGAGGTGGTATGGCCGTCCGAGGAGGAGGAGGAGGGAAGCGGTGGAGGGAGTCGCTGCTACAAGAATGCGCCCCGCTGCCTCCTTCAGAGAGTTTGGTGGCAGGGCGTGGTGACCCGACCCCTCCCT
>NW_026267243.1:46719-51276 GCF_000697945.3 Frankliniella occidentalis
GTCTTTTTAGCTCTCTTGCCAAAATTAAAACTCGTGAGCTATAAATATTGCGCCTTAATAGCGTGGTGATTTAATCTTGTTTACACTCCCCCTTCCCCCTTTCGTGATTGGCGTTAATTTTATTACTGTACTGCAAATCCACCTAGTCGGTTTAATTTGTTTTGTCGTCATACATTTGTTTGTCCCCGCGTGCGGTATTTATTCTGCAAAGCCCGAAACTCTCATAGCATTATTCTGATTTTCATAATTTCCCTTTCCCGTGTTTTTTCCCCCTTCTCGATGGCCTTGGATGGATAACTCAGCCTACGGTCGCATTTCCCGGCGTACCTTGTCGTTCCTCTGTGTCGCCGTTTCTTTTCTCTCCTTTTTTTTCAGTGCATTCCGCTTCCTTCGCGTCCTTGTGTCCAGCGGCGCGCGGCGCGCTGTAGTGTGTAGTCATGGCTGTTTGTGTTTGTAATCCAGTGTAGTCTCGCCACTCCTTGGTTTTATTGTGTGTCGCACTTTGGCAAACGTTGCTACCGGGCTGCTACAGTAGTTTGGCGATTTCATCAATGTGTGTAGATCCGAGAGCAAATGTTGTTTTGTTTTCTGGCGTGCATTCGTTTGTAAAATTAGTTCATTAAATGTGAACGTCGCCTTTTTGTCAGTGTTGCATGCAATCGTTATTTCGCAGGCCGAGTGCGCTTTTCGCTGTGTACTGACTTTGTTATTCCTCCGCAGGTGGGTCAGACGGCCGTGATGTCACCCTCCACACCTCGCCCACTTGGCCCACTTGCCGTCCTACCCTGGCCCGGTAAGTATATTACTCTTATTGCTTTGTTTTATTGTCACGATGTTTGAAAACTCGCGCATCTTATTCTAATTTCGAAATTTCAAGTCGACATGTTGCTCAAGTTGTACCACACGTCTTCCTGTCTCCTCTCCCACCCTTTTCCACCTGCGAATGCTTAATTAGGCGGTGGCGTGAAAAATATGATGTGTGCTTTTTCATATCACATCCGTCATTTCTGTCCTCGTTTCTATTTAATTTTTTATTTATCGTTTGATGAATATTGAGCTGGGGGTGACAAGGGTTTTCGTGTTCTTCGGTTCGGGTCTTGCTCTAACTGACGGTACTTGTGAAAAGGTACTTCCTTTCGGCTGGCTGGGGTACATTACATGGGACGGTTACGCACGAAAATTTCTCTTTCCTCAACTTCCCTTATCCTCTATCGGAAGAACCCAGTTCACCCAGTCCCCGTGTTGTTGGATGAGCTGAATATACTTTGATAAGCGAGTGCTTTAGCGACACGTAATGCATCGCGATGGCTTTGCCGCACGGGACTTGTGGGGTTTCTGCCCAGCTGGTCGATGTTGGGGCGCCCGGGACGGGCGGGCCGTGACGCGCCACCCGGTGTGTTGCGCCCGTACTGCCGTACTTCGATTATTATTACTATTATTTTTACGAGCGGCACGTTTTACGCCGCACCCTACCCTGCTTGCGGTCTAGTATTCATTTTTATCTTTACTGCCGAACGACATGAGCGCGTCTTCCATTTATCTTTTTTGTTTTTATTATTTTTGAAATTTTACCTTCGTCATTTGATCTTCACCGGACGGACGGCAGAGGGAAAATAATTTTGCTGTAAAATTTCCGCGATGAAAGAAGTTAAGGTCAAGCTTTGTTGCACGTGTACCCTTGCCGTCCCCCGTCCCCTTTAAATTTGCAAATGTCGTGTCGACGCGCGGTGACCGTGAACTCGACCGGAGTCATTATCTTATTTCGCTGTTTCTCTTCTTTTTTTTCATATCTTTGTATTTCTTTTTCTCCTTGGTCTGCGACTGGCCGAGCGAGTTGCAAGCCGCTCAGAGAGCGCGGGCACGATTGTCTCTCGTGTGTCTCCTCTCTTAGGGAGGGGCGGAGCGAGAGAGCGCAGTTTGCGGAGCTGTAAAACAGGGACAGGATGGCGTTTTGCGTCTTTTTATCCGATCTGTTTACGAGCCTGGCTCGCTACCGCTTGCTTGTCCGTAGCGGCCCTGTCCACTGCAAAATAATTTTCAAAAACAAAATAGGAAAATGGACCTAAAAGTTCTTAAAACCTTATATTCAGTTTAATGTCGACTTCCCAGACACAGTCGTCGCGCTGCAGATAACGGGGCAAAAGATACGCAAAGAATGCAACGAAGTTGTGTGGTGCGTGTCGGAGGGTTCGAGGGGGTCTTATCATGTCGGGGGCAACTTTTTGTGTGTACACGAGATGCTTCTCTGGCCCGACGGGCAGCCGGTGTGATTGTCGAACGTTGCCTTAGAGTGGTTTTGCCTTTGGGCTGCACCCGTACCTGATGAGCTCAACGCTAATAGACTCTTTGTCTGTCCCGCTCCCCCCTTGCCCTCTTTCCAAAGAATCATTCCCCAAAACACACAACATTGTTGAAAAACCTACATCGTGACGCCCTCTTTCTCTCTGTTAATCTCTTTCGCTCTCACTCATTTCATTATCTCACTGGTTGAATACAATTTAGAAACAAACAAAATACTACCAACCAAATGCGCGCGTTTTCAAACTTGTGCTTTTCATGTGGTCATTGCCGCGTTGTGGTAACACTTCTAACTTTTTCTTGTTTCTTTTTGTGTGTTGCAGGGGATAAGATGGTGGTGGGTGGGTGGGCTCGGTGGGTCGGCGTATGGCAGGCCCAATGAGAGAGCGCCCGGGGGACAGGGAACCCCCTGCCAACAACTTCGAATATGACGAACAAGAGTGGGACATAGGCATCGGCGACCTCATCATCGACCTGGATGCCGATATAGAGAAGAGCAACGCGAGCGGGATGGCGTCGACGGGGGGCGGAGCGGGTGCCAAAGGCGGCAGCGCCAAGCTGGCCGTCGAGCACTCGGCCACGGTCGACAAGGGCCTTAAGATGAAGATCAAGCGCACCAAGCCCGGCACCAAGACTTCCGAGGCCAAGCACGAGATAGTCAAGTCCAACGAGCAGCACAACGGCAGCGACCTGGGGGCCGCTGCGCAGGAGGCCAAGCAGGGCAAGCACGGGGCGCCGCCGGGGAGCGGGAGCCCGGCGTCGTCGGGCAAGAGGGGCTCGAGCGGCCACCGGAGGGACAAGGTGAAGGACAAGTCCACCAAGCCGAGCAGCAGCAGTAGCGGCGGCGGCAGTAGTAGCAACAGTAGTACCAGCAGTAGCAGCTCGTCGAGCTCGAGTAGCAATAGCAACTCGACGCCGAGCATGACGGCTGCCATCCTCCCCGACGTGAACGGCGTGGCGATCGTGAGGCCGCCCAGCGCCGCGGCGTCGCCGCTGACTACGGCGTCCACCACGACCACCACCACCTCCCTCAACAATGTGACGGCATCGACGGCGACGACGACGACGGCGTCGGCGTCCTCGACGACCACCACCAACTCCACCTCCACCACCTCCTCGTCTTCGGCGTCAGCGTCGTCGTCGACAACCACCTCCACCACCTCCTCCACCCCCTCCACCACCGCCACCTCGGCGGGCTCCTCGACGCCCGGGCAGGGCTCGCAGGCGCCGCCGCGGACGGCGGTGTTCACGGGTGCCTCGGGACCCGGGCCACCCCTCACCCCTAGTAAACACAACGACGCGGACAGCGACCGGCCGCCTCCCGCCAAGAAGTCAAAGGCAAACTCCGAGCCCAAGGTTAGTGCTTCAACACTTGTCTGTCTATATCTTCACTCGACTCTTGCAATCGGACGATTAATTACTGCCCTATAAGCCTTTCAAAAGTTGGAGAAGGGAGTAAGATGTAGTACTTTTGAGACTATTTTAACTCACTGTCACCAACTGTGTACAGCAAAAGGCGTCAACCGTATATTTAACCTTCACCACGTCAGAGATTCCAAATTTTCTTCATCTGCTCCCGATCTGTTTTTGGACAATCAAGTTTTTAATCGTCCAGAAAGCAGCTGGATGGAAATGCACTCATGATAAAGGGGACAGAACACGCTCGCTTGTCGGTTTTAATAGGCAGGGATGAAAATGGAAAGACTTTCGATCCGGGCTACCTGTATTTCGTGGATCTCGTTGTCCCCCACTCTACGCCGCTCTTAAAAGACTCCCTTGTTTGTGAACAATGGCTCACTCGGTTGACCCCCTCCCTCCCCGGACAGGCGGGGCGGGTCCGCTTGGTCCGTGGGGGCTTGTCGCCTATTCCTATTATGGGGGTGGGTGGTGGCGTGGCGTGGCGCGGCGCGGCGCTCGACCACAGCATGCATCAAACTGATAAGGGGCAGCGTGGGCAGTAACCCCCCCCCCCCTCCTCCCCGAGGAGAGAAGGGGTGCCAACTGTGCGTTTAGCGCCGTGCTCACGCGACAGAATGTGCCGTTGTGCGCGCGCGGCTGTAACTAGAACGGAAGGGAGGAGGGGGGGGGGGGCAAGCACACTGCGGTCAATGCACCGTCACAAACGGGGCGGCGGCGGCTGCTTGTAAAGAGCGCGCCTCGTAGGTCCGAAGCTCGTCGTCGCCGTCCACTTTTCCCGCTTAGCAGCGCGTCGACCTCACGAGGGGCGTAAGCGCCACTTTAGGGGTTGAGGGGGGGGGG
>NW_026267243.1:56081-67836 GCF_000697945.3 Frankliniella occidentalis
CTCTCCCCGTCTCTCACCCCCACCACCCCGCGCCGACGCCGCCGAGGGACGGAACCCTTCTGCTTGTTAATAGATGATTGTTACGCCCCGCTCACCTTTCCCAGGTCGCGGCTCCGCAGCCCTCGCTCGCAGCAAGACGACGACGACGACGACAACGGACGCCTCCTGGAAATCAGTTTTCCCTCGCGCCATAGTATTTCCTCTGGTGCGCCGAAAATCTTGCGTTAGCGAATGCGGTGGTTGCGGTGTAACGTTCGCGATGGCGTCTGCTGAGCGTGTTTGTGCCGAGTGACGATGTGACGGGTGGTGTTGATATCGATTTCAAAGCCGAAATTCCCTCCCGCCTCCCTGGCCTGGCACGCGGTTGCTGCTACTTCTCCTTGCGGCGGCGGCGGAGTAGGAGGCCGCCGCGCTGGGCGGGTGAATGTTGAGCTGCGGGAGTTTCCCCCCACAGCAATCTGCTGTTTGTTGGTGCGGTGGATTTCACAGGCCGGCGGGCGCGGTGGTGCGGTGGCGGTGGCGCCCCCCTGCGGGCCCTGCGGCCCGGGGGCGGGGGCGGGGGCGGCCGGAAGGCGCTGAGGGGGCACCTGGGCGGCGGGGGTGGTGCGGAGCCGCCGGGCCGCCAGGGGGCGCTGCTGGTCGAGCTGGGGGCGTGGCGCAGCGCGGCGTGGCGAGGCTTAGGGAGGGTGGATTGATCAAGCTGAGCGTCAAGTACCGCGAGCGTGGGGCGTGGGGGTTGGGGGGGGGGCGATTAGCGCAATGTGTTTAGAGGTTGGGCGCCTCCGCTTCACCCACGCGCGGGAGGGAGTGCGGGGGCGCAGGGCCTTTTGCGGTGTCCGCGCGGTAAATTTGAGTCGCACCTTATCGTCTGTCTCTTTTTCTTGTTTTACCCCTCGCTTTACACCCTGTTGTGTGTTTTGTGTGTTCTGCAGGAGCTGGTGGACATGTGCGTGGGCACGAGCGTGGGCACCATCACGGAGCCGGACTGCCTGGGACCGTGCGAGCCGGGCACGAGCGTGACGCTGGAGGGCATCGTGTGGCACGAGACGGAAGGAGGTGAGGAGCGTACTGTCGCTGTAGTGGTGGTGGTGTAGCCAAGTAACTCGCTCTGTCCTTCGATTTTCTATCCTACTTTGTCGATAGTTGTTGGCGAGTGTAAGTCGAGTGCGATGCCGGCGAGTGTGTGTGTTGAGGCTAATCCCGCGTGTCTGGTTGCAGGGGTGCTGGTTGTGAACGTGACATGGAGAGGGAAGACTTACGTCGGCACGCTGCTGGACTGCACGCGGCATGACTGGGCTCCGCCGAGGTAACTATAATCTAGTCTTAGAGTTGTCTAGTCCGAGGGCCTGCTCTCTGTCCACGTTGCTAATGAATGCCCTTCTCTCGTGCAGGTTCTGCGACTCGCCGACCAGCGACCTGGACGCGCGCACGCCCAAGGGGCGCGGCAAGCGGGGTCGCGGCGCGGCCAACACGCCCGGCAGCGACCTGTCCAACTTCACCGAGACGCGGTCGTCGGTGCACAGCAAGCTGCGCAACGGCGGCGCCAAGGGCCGTCGCGGCCCCAACGGCCAGACGGTGGGGTCGCCGACGCAGTTCCCGCCGCCGCGGATCGACAACAAGCGCAAGAGCAGCCGCACCGGCGAGGAGGAGTGCAACGGCTCGGCGTCGTCCGCCAAGAAGAGCAAAGGGGGCGCGAGCGCGGCCAGCGGCAGCCCGCCGCCCTCGCCCGTCCTCCTCGAGTGCCCCGAGCCTAACTGCAGCAAGAAGTACAAGCACATCAACGGCCTCAAGTACCATCAGTCGCACGCGCACGGCTCGGCCGACGACGACGATACCAAAGACGTGGCCAGCTTGTCGGAGAACGACGAGAGCAACGCGGAGCCCCCTAGTCCAACGCGACCCAGCCCCCGACCCTCGCCGTCGGCGGCCGTCAAGGAGGAGGACAACAGTGTACCTGAGCCCGAGGTGGCCCCCAAGGCCAGCCCCGCCCCCGCCGTCGCGGCGCCCTCTGCGCCCGCGACGCCCGCCCCGGCCGCTGTGCCCGAGGTGCCCCAGCTGGCGGCGTCGCCGCTGCAGCCGCCCGTCACGCCGGACAAGGTCATAAAGCCTGGCGTGGCGGCCGTCGCCGGTGTGCCCGGCGTGCTCCGCTTCGGCGTGCCTGAGGACGGGCAGACGCCGACGACGGGTGTGCAGGGAGCCCCGCCCGGGACGCAGCCAGGAGGACCCCCTACGCCGCAGGTCGTGGCGCCGGGAGTGCCGCCGACCCCGCAGGGCGCAACAGTGTTCGTGTCCAAGGGGCTGGTGACCCCTGTTGTGAACAACGCCATCAGGACCGTGAATGTGCCCCAGGTGATGCAGGGGCTGGTGGGGCCTCACGGCGCCCACCCGCTGGTGCAGGCGCCAGGCGCGCCTAGTCAGCCGCCCACCAACCAGGGCCCGCCCGTTGGACCTGTGGGGCCCATCGGACCCGTTGGATCTTTGGGGCCCGTTGGAGCTGTGGGAGCCGTAGGACCCGTGGGACCCGTTGGACCCGTAGGGCCCGCGGGGACAACGAACGCGGTGGCGCAGGGGGCAGGGCCCGGGGCGGGACCCCAGGGTCCACAGGGCCCCCCCGTGGCCGTGGCCGTGTCCCTAACGCAGCCCAACGTGATGCCCGTCACGACGCTGCCTGGTGCTCAGCCGACGTTGCAGCACATCATGCACACCACCATCAACAAGGTGCCCCAGTTCAAGGTGAAGCCCGCGTCGGCGCTCATGGCTGACGACAAGAAGGGCCCCGTGGCGCCCAACTCGCTGACGGCGTCTCCCACCATGCCCTCTGTCATGCCCGGTGGTGTGGGGCCCAACGCTGTCGGCAACGCCCTCATCACTGCCAACAACAACAACCCCAACAGCAAGACGCCAAATAACAAGAAGAAGGTGCGCAAGTCCCCCGCCGGAAGCCCCCACCCCAACCCCAGCGCGCCCAACTCCATGGAGCAGCCCTTCGGCGTGGGTGACTCTGGTCGCGAGGGGGTGCAGAGCCCCGCGTACTCGGACATCTCCGACGACGCAGCGCCCACCGTGGACGGGGAGGCGGACAAGACAAAGGCCGCCGACAAGAAGCCAGAGCCCGGTCCCCCAGGACACCCGTTGGCCCCGCACTTCTTCCCGTTCTACGGACAACCACCCTACCTGGTTCCCGCCGTGTCCGCCGACGGCAAGCTGCCTGGCGGCCCCAAGGACGGACTGGATAAGGTTGGCGACATGAAGGCGCTGGGCGACAAGGACAAGGTCCTGCCACAACACTTCCCCTACTACGGCTACGGCATGCCTCCCGGCTACCCCTACGGCCTGGAGCCTGGCTACGCCATGTCCGTCATGCCAGTCGACGAGAAGGCGAAGGACGGCAAGAACAGCCCCAGCCCGGCGCTGCAGAGCGGCCCGGACCACAAGGCCCCCATGGCCAGCCCCATCAACGTGCCCAACCTCAACAAGATCAAGGTGGAGCCCGGCAAGAAGGACAGTCACTCCAACGACAACCATCAGATCCTCAAGGAGAGCATAGAGATGAAGACTCAGATGACGGGGTTCCTCTACGGCCGTCCGGGGGGTCCGGGACTTCCGGGACTTCAGCCTGGACAGATTGGCGGGCCGCAGGGCCAGCAGGGGCCAGGACAGCAGGGCCCGGGTGGGCCGATGAACCAGGGCCAGCCGGGCACACCTCAGCAGCAGCAGGGCCCTTTAGGGCAGGCCCCGCCTCCGGGTCAACCCCCGGGGGCGGGTCAGGGCGCCTCGGCGGAGGACATGAGGCGGTACTACAACAACATGTTCGGCCGCAAGGATGGGCCCCAGGGCCCTTCACCCCAAGGCCCGCCTCCCCCTGGCAACCCACTCGGGGGCCCCAACCCCTCGCTGGCTGCGGGGTCTGGGCCGGGCCAGGGTCCCGGGGACCCGCGGGGCGACCCGCGCGACCTGCGGCCAGACCACCGCCAGGACCACATGAGGCCCGACGTGCACCGGCCGGACCACCACCGAATGGAGCACCGGCAGGACCATCGAATGGACCACCGGCAAGACCACCGGCAAGACCACCGGCAGGACCATCGAATGGACCACCGGCAGGATCACCGGCAGGACCACCGGCAGGACCATCGGCAAGAACACCCACCCCTGAAGGGCACCCCGCCGCCGGCCTCAAAGACCGGACTGTCCACGCCCAGCCCCAGCCCCAAGCACAAGGACGCCAAGGGCCGGGAGAGCGCCGACGAGAAGAAGCCCGAGGAGAAGAAGCAGGAGGGCGTCAAGCCGACCATGGAGACGCAGGGGCCGCCACCGCCACCGACCTCGTCGTACGCCTACATCCACCCCAGCTACATGCAGGGCCCCCACTATGGGGCGCTGCCCTTCGACCCCAACCACCCCGTGTACCGCAGCATGAACCCCATGCTGGTGCCCCAGTACCTGCACCCCGCCATGAGCCCCGGCCTCAGCCCGGGCCTCGGCAACATGCCCCGGTACCTCGCCCCGGAGGACCTGTCGCGGCCGCACCCCGGCGCGGCGATGGGGGCGGGCCCCAAGGCGCTGGACCTGCTGCAGCACCACGCCAGCCAGTACTACTCCTCCCACAAGATCCACGAGCTGCAGGAGCGGGCGCTTAAGTCGCCGACCCCGAAGGCTGTCTCGTCAAGCGCGTCGCCCTCCAGCGGCCACCAGCCTCACGGCGGCCCCCACAGCGGGCCTCACGGTGGACCTCACGGTGGGCCCCACGGCGGGCCTCCTGGCGGACCCCCGGGCGGACCCCATGGTGGACCTCACGGCGGGCCCCTGGGTGGCGCGCACGGCGCGCAGCACGGCGGCCCCTCCCCCCAGTCAGTTCCCGCCAGCAACCCCCTGGGCCCACCCACCTCGACGGCGCCGGGCACGGGGGGGCTAGCCGGACCCCCGCAGGGCAAGCCGTCGCCTGCCGAGGGCAAAGACTCTAGATCACCGCCTCCGCAGCGACATGTGCACACCCACCACCATACCCACCACGTTGGCCTCGGCTACCCTATCCTGGCTGGCCAGTACCCGGCGACCTATGGAGGTAAGCCCATGGTGCAGCCCTGAGGAGGACATCCCGAGCAGGTGTAGCCGTGTCGTGTGATGCAGTGGACCTGGCTCGAGTGTGACGAGAGACTAGAGCTTGTTTTAATTTTAATTTTTAATCTTTGTGTACTGCCATGTGATTTGATATGTTGGCTTTCTAATTTGTTGAGGCCAAAGATAGCATTCAGACTGCTGTCGGGTGTTCGTTTTATCTCAGGTGAACCGGGTTTGCATTGCTCACAGACTGAAAAAGCTTTTGATTTTGAAACAATTTTGTTGTTAGCATTGCTACCTGTGACAAATTTAGCACTGCCGTATGTGCCTTAATTGGTACCGCACTGCAAAAGCTCCTACAAATGGAACATTTGGTTCCCAAAAATATAGTTGTATGGTGCTGTTACTAATGTTGCATGTGAGCTTTTTTTTAAAAAAAAATTAATGAAATTACCTGTGTCTTTCCTTCCCCACCATTAAACACAACCGCATTTTGTTAGAAAATAATTATTTGTTATGTATGTCTGAGGTAAACTAGATAGTAAGACACCATGTAGTATAAAAAAACAAGACTGTGATATCTGTAGGGGCATTACAGTGTTGGCTTAAATAGGGAAGGGAGGAGAGTTAATATCTAAAGTGATCTGTTTGATTCTGCTTGTCAAGTATTATCTTTTTCCTTTTCCATTTGTTTCTGAAGTGAGCCAAGCTGTTCCATAGAACAATTCATAGACTCATAACAGTTAATTTTGGGCTTCTGGTAAAAAAATTTACCTACAGTAATAACTTGTATCCAAAACTTTGTATCAATTATCAAGTTCGTAGGGCTTTAGCATGACAGTATTATATGACTTTTGTACTCTGGTATAATTCCCAGTTTAATCTTCTTCCTATTGCTGTAGTTTTGCACTAGTGTCTCTCATAATTCTACATGATCTACATGAATTGCAAAGTCTCCGTCATTTTGTCACTTTATCAGATTTTCAAACTGTCTTGTAAAGGAGGAAAACAGTAACTTTTGACTGGCTCTCCTTGGTGATATTGTTTGAAACACTTCTTATGTGTTCAACTCTAACTTAATCATGCCCCCCTAAAATTTTATCTTTTGGAGATGAACTATACTTAGCTCTGAGAACTTATCTAAAATTGATCATGTTTCAGAGAATTCAAATGCATTAGGACATTGTTTACATGCAGGGCAATAACTATGACTGTGACGTGAATGCATTGTAAAATGAAGTGAAAATAAAGTCTCAATTGTGCTTCAACACTTAATCATTGAAATGAACATGGGTCCTTTTGGGTAGCAATTTAATCATTCTATAAAACTGTCATCTCTGTCGGACTTTCCCCCGAGGACTTTCTCACAAAGCATGAAGCCATAGGATGTGTAGGCCAGCCAGGCTTTGGTATGGATGGACAAAGCATTAATGGTAGTATTTGTTGCTTTTACAGCAGCGGCAGTGCTTGCGAGCCAACAAGCTGCGGCTGTTGCAGCTACAGTCATCAATCCCTTTGCTCCCAAGTGAGTCCTGGGGCGAGTCCTCATCAAGTCGAAATGAATGAGTCCTATGAGGTTATAGTTTAGGCTGCAACAAGCACTGGAAAGTGCCCATGTACCATTTCTTGTGCTAAGTTGAATATTTTTCTGTCCTAGTCTTTCCAACATTGATTCATCCAATGTCACGTTTATGTTGTTTTAACGTAAGTTTTTACAAGACTGTATAACACTGAAAATGTAGTAGGACTTCCTTGTTGGAAGAAGCTTATGACATTTTTCATCCTGAAAATGTTATCTTATTTTAGCATTCAGGATATGTTTGTGATAGAGGTATGTGGTTGTTCGAATTCAAACTTGCTTTATTCCAAGCTGTGGGTTTCATTCACTATTAGCCTATATGACTAGATAGGATATATATTGTGCTGTAAATGTTTTTATTGCAATTTCTGTAAGGTTCATCTCAAGGTTGAGTTTGAACTTAGTTCTGTTTTCAAACCTCTAGCATGTGATTATTAATGTTAGATGTTACTGTGAGTTACGGGCAGACTGCTAGCTTGGTGTTGTGCATTGAGGTGGGCAGTGGGAACAATTGACCAGTAACCCCATGTTGGTGCAATGAAATCGTTTCTTCGTAAACAAAGAACTGGAAATTTGAATGTACATGGGGAAATGAGTCTACAAATGGTATATTTGTGTCAGAATTTAAAGGTGCTACTGGTTTTTAAAAATCGACTTTTAAAAATGTACAAAAGACAAAAGATATTTTATCTTGGCATTAGTTTCTGGAGAACAAAGAAATTAACTTAGTTATTTGTGCTGTAGCAGCTGATTTGCTGAAAGCATTACATTTTTGGAATTGGATACCAAATTTTGTATAGTGTTAATTCTAATTCTTTTGTGCATGTTTACCGATTTTCTTTCATTACATTATGGAAAGTTAAGTCTCTCCTCTTTCTTTTTTCAGTTCTAGTGGTATTTCTTTTGCAAACCTGTACTGTTATCTGATTGGTCTCAATTATTCTTTCATACAGTATTTCTGCTAGTTCCAGTTCCTGCTGTTCATGTCATCTTGAATAGCAGTTTTGCTTTATACTATTTGTTCTCTCTGCTTCTTTTATAACTAGCCATGTGCACACATTCCAAGTAGGATATACTGCTGATGAAAAAAGAGATAAGAGAGGCACTTTTCAGAAAGGTCACATCATTCTTTGGTGAAATATGAGGAAAACGCTAATGACGTGAAACTGATGAATTGATCTTTTATTGATATCTTTCATTATTTTAGGTGACATGATTTTGTAGATGTTTTGTTCAAGCAGCCAATTTACTCTGTAGATAGAGAGGGCAAGCATTAGTTTATGTATTTTTAAAGTTCTTTTTAGAGAAAATATTTGTGTACATAAAAGCAACAATTATATTTCATTACTGTAATTATTACCAACAATGAAAAACTAAATTTTAGGAAATCTGCTAAGGATGTGACTGTATTTAAAGAAAATATCCTGTGCAAATGCTGTACATTGAAATGACATTGTAAGCGAAATTTAAACCTTTGCAAGCTTTATGTTATAATTTTGTAAATTACGTTGTTGGATTTAAATGCTATAAAGTGTACTTATATGGTAATTATGTTCATATTTCCAAACGTTTTGTGTTATCTGAAGTATTATTTTTACATGCCTTGAATCAAAATTTCTCCATTTTATGTTCTTGTTTTCTTTCTTCTTTCTCTTTTCTTTAATCTCGCTTACATTGTTACCCTGATAAATTAAATAATGAGCAGTGATTTTTTTTTAGTTCCAATTTTTTTATTTACCTATCACCTTAAACCTCTAACACTTTCTTTCCATGAGGTCAAAATGCTATTGCAGCATGATACACAAGTGACACATGAACACCTCAATTTTTCCAGAGCAAATCTTACATTCAAAAGTCCAGGAGCTGGAAAAGAGAAGATGAAAATAAATGGAATGAAACATAAAATTCAATCATTCATGAAAGCCTACAATAGCATGTTCATGGAAATACTAATATGCAAGCTTCCGATGAAATAACATATCAAAATTTTCTTGAAAAACAGAAAGAAAAAAGTCAACTTGCCAATTTGGGCAGAACTCGTTCAACATGTTCCATTTCGACAACTGACAGACCTGCGAGCAGAGCTTGGTTGCATGACCTAGCTGCAGCCTCCACAATTAGTAGTTGCACAACTTCCCCCACCAACCTCACTGTATCGTCACCGATTCTAGTCCTTTGGTCCTTGAACTGTTGTTTAAGAATGTGCTTGATGGCTTCCTAAACAGTTGAGGTAAGAACCACATAATAGAACACACTGCAAATTTCTACTGAAATCTAGGAGCAAACACAAGAGAATAGAAAATATATGATACAGAATATGTGGACTTTGATCAGCAACTTGTTCAGAAAACATACACACACTAGGAAATTATTCCTTAAGCAATTAAAAATAAGAACCAAATGCACCCGACAGAAGACAACCAAATTGAAATCATAGAAAATATGAAAGTATCTAAGAAGCACCTCCAAGCTTGATTAATTCAAATTAAGAACCAAAAGAACCGCACAGAAGACATGAAAATTTAAGTTAAGGAAAATATGACAGTAGTATCTGAGAAGCACTTCCTAACCTATTATTTTACAAAAATGAAACAGCTTACTTACGAGTCTTACTGTGGCGCTTATGTCAGAGACAGTATCTTTCGCGTTCATTTTTCTGCTTTGAGGACAGTCAACTTTGAAGGATTTGAGACGTTCAAATCAAAAACTCAATGAATCAGTGAATCAAAACAAACCTTGCGTCCCGCTGCAATACGACCTGCTGCTTTTAAAAGTGGGCAACCTTCCGGAACGCAATCGCCAACAGTATCCTTCGTATTTGAATTCCCTCTGAACGACATCAATCCTTCAAATATAATTTAGTATAGCAATACTACATTCAGGTAAAATAAGACACGATACGTTAGTAAATTTACGATTTCCGTGCACCACGAATATTTTTTGTGGTTGCATAGACTGCATAGACCATCTAGCCCACCCTGGCGGCAGACAGGTCAACTAGACTTGGATTCGTGGAGGGCCATGCAAACGTCACAACTCAGTTCAGTCAGTTGTGTTGTTTGTAGGCCTAAGTGCAAGACGTGTCTTTGGTTGGGCGCGCTCGGCGGCAGGGTGGACGAGTTTTTAGTATCGCGTAGTTTATATACAGACCGGAGAAACGAACTGGGTACGAAACTTTGTCAATTGAACTCTACGAAACCTAATGGAAACAGACGCTTTCATTCACAACTAAACAAGGAATGGTGAGTTTGACACAACAACTCCCAACCAGGGGGATGATCTTTGACAGATTGTACACAAAGAGTTCAAAGTTCGAGTAGTTTCTGTTGTTATGGTACGGGCTAAACTTCAAGACGTGGTCAGCTCAATCTAGGAGAGCACTGTACAGTTATGAGACATCAGGTCAGCTGTCAAGTGGTTATCTAAGATAGGTTAGTCGGATACCTGATGAATGCTGCTGCTGCCGTTGGCTTTTGTTTCGACGCAGACGATAATGAACGAAGCTGGTTAAGACGAAGCTGTCGATTCATTTTGAACTCTGAATATTTTCCTTTCGGCTCTGTGTGTAGAGTGTGCCTTTATCACTTATCACTCAGACCTGCTTCTTAAGTGTGTCAGATAATTTTTACTTTCAAAACCAGAAGGGATGGGTAAATTTTAGTTGAAATCTACATTAGGAATTGAGATACGTTAGTCAAAGCAAACCTGTTCTTTGCTTGTTCCAGATGGTCAATGATGTCAAAATCAGAAAGTGGAGAGTTTGCACCAAAAGCGGAAGTAGAAGACTTCACCCTTCCACCATGTCCCGGAGAAGAGGCCAATGTGGGGGTATCAGTTCCCAGCGTTTCTGGAGTGTCTGCAGAAGTGGGCTCTGCTCCAAGAAGCAGTGGCTCAGCACCTCTCTCAGCAGGCAGCGTTGGGAGAGCTGGAAGGGGACACATGCGAAGTGCCAGCCATGGAGGTGTTGCTGCCTCTGGGATGACGAGTTCTGGATCCACAGGACTCGTTAGCAGACCATCTGCACTCAAGTCAAGTCGGGGGCACCAGCGAGCATTTTCTCAGGGGCAAATAGAAGGCACCAGTGAGTCTGCTGGATTCCAGCGGGGTCACAGCCGTGTTGGATCAAGAACAGACTTTATTCTTCCTCCTGGACACAGAGACACTGAAGCCAATGATGCTGGAAGTCGTGCTGCTGGCACCAGTGCTCCTAAAACTGGCCGTGGTCATTCCAGGCAAGCCTCTAGATCAGAGTCAATATACACCCTCCGCAATAATGTGGGTGTTCCCTTACAGAGAAGAATGCTCAATTTTATTTTACGGCGCTCTGATAAAGGTGACTTTGACCGCCCTTCATATAGAACTATTGTACCAAACCATTTGGTTCCCCCAAAGACCCCAGCCAAACTTCATCCGAATGGAAAGACAGTGAACAACAGAATAAGGACTACTAAATATACTGTGTTGTCTTTTCTTCCAAAGAATTTGTTGGAGCAGTTCCACCGTGTAGCAAACTTGTACTTTATATTCATCATTTTACTTAACTGGTTTCCTGACATTAATGCTTTTGGGAAAGAAATTGCTATGATTCCTGTGATGTTTGTGCTTGGAGTGACTGCCATCAAAGACTTATTTGAAGATAGAAGAAGGAAAGCTAGTGACAAGAGGATTAACAACTCAACATGCCGTGTATATGTGAGGTAAGATACCATCATTACCCTATGCATGCTAAAGACCTTATTTTTTTTGGCCAGCTTGCTAGCTTTGTCGTTGTTTCCAAAAATTACCCAGACTGATGAGGTCAAAACATCAGCAGGAATGATGCACATGTCCTGATGATATAGCTGACACAACAGATAAGCTGATTTGGTTGACAGCAGCCTGGAAGCGCTTAAAGGTGACCTTTCACTCCAGTGGATTAGCACGGGGCCACTGGGCCTGCCGCTTTGCCCAGCTGCGGGGAGATCTTATCAGGCAATGCATGTTACAACCCTCATGTCGTCCATCTGGTTGCAATCGCCAAACATGGGGTGTATTTAGGGCTACTGAAGTGTGCGCACTGTGCGGCGCCCGCCCAGAGTTGTCAGTGGCTTGTTAGCGCGGGGGAAGGGGGGGGGG
>NW_026267243.1:70136-71053 GCF_000697945.3 Frankliniella occidentalis
AAATCATTAAAATAGTTTTCCTTTTATAAATGTTTCAATCAAGACTTGGCTGGAAGCCGTTTTTTTTTTAAGAATGTGTATTTTTTTTTCTACGGCAATCCCTTTTTTTTGTGGATGTAACGTTTAGTGGAGTATCTAATGCTTGCCCGTTCAAAGAAACAAACGTCTAAATGCCCAGCCAAAGTTTTACACTTACGAGACCGCCGCTACATCCGCCTCTCCAACTCTGTCAGTCTTTCAGGAAAAGGGGGGAAAGGAAATGGCTGCAGGAAACAAAAGGGGGAAAAAGGAAACAAACACAACGGCTCGCGGGCGGGTTTCTGCTGGTCACTTATTTACGTCGGCTGGTCTTGGTCAGGCCGAGGGGACCGGCCCGCCCCGGTGGTGTAGGAGAGGTGCCCCTCAGCCAGCGCCACCCCTCGCCAGGCCCGTGATAAGACATGCTGCACGAACCCCCCGGCCGAGTGCAATATATGTGATGCGACTGACCGACTCAATGTCAGCACGACGCGAGAAATAAGCCCCGCGAATAGCATTGCAGTGGAATCCAGTTGGGAAAAACAAGTGAAACAATGTTTGGTGTGAACTGGTATAGCCCTTATTGTGATTTGATATGGGGTTACCTAAAAGAGAACGCGATTAGTCGAATTTGAAACAAAATATTTTTGCTGGCAGTTTTTACGAGATGACTTGTAAGACATGGACACTTTTTTTTGTTTCGCTCCATCTTTCGGACTATTCAGAAAGAACGTCCGTCGTTCGCCGCTTTGCAAGCAGCTTTCATAGCGCCTGCCAGGTAGGCAACATCTCGCCTGCAGAGCACGCGTGTACTGCGGTGTGGCCTACCCCGAGTCTTGCAGGCGCCGAGCTCCCTCTGTTATTTGGCGCGGATGAATCTGGAAGAGGTCGGGGGGGGG
>NW_026267243.1:72213-76039 GCF_000697945.3 Frankliniella occidentalis
TCCCCCGCACCTCTCTCCAATTCCCCTCCCCTCCCCCCTCTACTTTGCTGGAACCCACTAACTGACATCTTTGGCCCTCGCTGCATGTATTCTGCTTCACCCCGACTGGGCCCTGCCGAGCGAGCCTCCTCGTCAGACATGTCATGCGGGCGGGACCGTCGACAAACGACGTGGGACGAACTTTGTTTCTCTCCCATAAGGAAATTACTTGAAAAAATAACAATGTTTATTTCGTAGTTGTTTTTTTTTTTTTTTTTAAAACCTATTACTGCGTGTGACCAGCGGCGTGCTCCAAACGTGCCGGGTGCCAAAGGTGGAGGTGCGCTGTTATACAAAAGTGGCGGAAGTGGGATGGTCGAAGTCGCTTTCCCCGCACCCCTCCCCCACCGCGCTCTTGTTTGTGTTCGAGTCCTAGACCCTCTAGCTGTGTGTGTGTCGTGCGGGCGACGGGTGACGACGTACTTCAATAACAAACGACATGTTTCATTTTTCCCACGGCACACTCGGTGCGAGTCGCACACAACCGCAAATTGCACTTCCATACAGCACTGTAAAACAGGCAAAAAATCAAACGTAAAATATATTTAAAAAAAGAAAAAAAGAACTTCCGAGTAAGAAAACAGAAACATAAAAAACTCCAGCTTTTTCGTGTATTTCACTTTACAAATTTCGACCTGCTCCCTTGGCTTGATGCTCCTTGTAGTGATCGAACAACACATCGAAGGCGAGAACATAGTTTTTCCTCAAGCCACACGGAGGTGGTTCCGGGCTGATTAATCCTGCAAATGCTTTGCGACCGCGTGAAGTTTTTACGAGTTACTCACCCCTCTTCCTTACTTTCCCCCGAGCTTCGAGATCGTTAACTCGCCCCCTTCCCTCCGCATAATTTACCGATTTATGAACCCAACCTATACTTATTTCTAGAAATATAGTAGAGGCACTGCGCTTTCTTGGAAGCCGATATTTGTTTCAGTAAACACCTGCAAAACACATTTTTGAGTGCGGTTCGTCAGCTTGATAATAGATGACCCCAGCAGTTATGCGGAGAAGAGCACCCACTGTCTCTAAACTACAGCCCTGGAGCGGGTGGGCATCGGATGCTCATGGTGTCTAAACAAAATGTGTACTTAAAAAAATACATATGAATTAACCGGAATTAATATTATTACAATTTATCTTCTCGTCGGAACACGCGAGTCAGTGAAAAACTTTTTTAAAAAATATGCTGCTAACTCACAACGTTCTTTTTACAGTAACCGTCCTAGTATTTCATGAACGAGCTATTTCATCCATTATCCATCGGATCTCAGTCTGTATTTTTGGAAGTTCTTCGGAAGAAAGCGCAACTCAGCGTGGACTTGAGGGCTATTTTCGCCTCAACTCGCGCTCAAAAGATGGACGAATCGAGGGGTAAAATAAGGGGGAAGGGGTCTGATGGGTCCGATGTTGCTGATAACACCAGCCCCGCGTCGATATATCTCACGTCTTTCTTCTTTTTTTCTCTTTTTTTTTGTCTGATTTGTTGCGCCAGCGGGACTGTAGGTCGCAGGTGCGTGGTAAGGTCAGGCCGTTGAGTCACCCCACTTCCTCCCAGTACCTGCACCCCTTCCACCCTTTCCACCCCGGCGTCTCTTGCTCTTTCTCTCTCCCTCTCTCTATCTCCCTCTTTTCTCTCCCTCCCTCTCTCTCCATCCACCCCTGTTGACCCAAATCACCGAGGCGGCCGGCGGTGACGTCCGCCTGCTGTGTTACCGCCCTTCTCTCTTTCTCTCTCGGCCCGACGCGGGAGTGCGAGTGAGAAGACGCTTGCGGGTGGTCATTCCCCAGGCGCCACCCCTCGGCCGCTTGGAAGTCTGGCCACACCACGCCACTCCGCGTGGTCTGCAGGGGACCGCCCGGGGGGGGGGGGGGGGGGGGCAGGGCTCGCCAACTCGACTGTACGGCTGGATAACGTCTGCAATAGGCCGGGGACGAGGACGAGGTTAGGGGGGGGGGGAGGCTCTCTCAGAAACTCTCTCAGCTAGTGCACTTTACTTTAGAGGGTTGAAACAATCATTACAGCTTGGAATTTCTTTAACCTGCTTTTGTCTCCTTTGCTGTCGGCAGTGCACTCGCTGCTACGGCAATATTGAGGTCTAAAAGGCGAAAGTCACGCCCTTCATTTTCAATTGTTATTCATTATGAAATCATAACGCAACAAACATGCGTCATTTATTTCGACACCATGCAGGCTCAGCAGCCACGACGGGCTGCTACTATGCCGTACATTGATGTCCTTTTCCTTTAAATAGAGTAGAATTTCCCTTCTTAATTCCCGTTTACTTGTCTGTTAAACAAAAGCGCCCCCGCCGTGACAGGCGGCGCTGAGCCGCCCCGCCTGGCCATCTGTTGTGGTTTGCTGGTCGTTGTGGTTTACACACTGAGGCTTGTCCTGCCGTTGAGGCCGCCAAACAGCCCCATCGTCTCTGCGGGTTGGCTGTTGGCTGCCGCTCACTGGCGTTTCAGATGGACTTGTGCGACCATTGCACGGTTTGGTCAAGCGTTGTAACGTGTCACATAAATGTCAGTTAACATAAGTCCTCATTTGTCAAATTTTTAATGGCCGTTGACAAAATGTGGATGCTTGTATCGGATGTGTATATCCCAAGGACACTTCTGCAGAAATTCGACGCATGCTTTGGGAGAGGAGGACAGAAAGGCACGGCCTTACAAGTGTTGCGGGAATTGGAGATTAGTAGTGGAAGGGCTTAGATTATTGATGGTCTGATAGAGATTATTTCCATTCCCGCTTGTTTTTTCTTGTTTTTGCTCTCCCGTCTGTCAGGTGCGCGTGCTTATACGGTGCACGTGCGGCTGGCGAACGGGGTTACGGGTGCGAGACAAGGGGCGGGAGCACAGGTGGAGTGACAACCGTCAAGGCTGTTCTAATGACTGCCCTTTTATCGGCCCACTAATACCTTCCGAACCGAATGTTGTCGGGCGCGTGGGTAACGGTGTCGACGCGGTCGCGCCCGCATACCGCACGACGGTGTAGCGCCACACGGCGGCGGAGCCTCCGAGTCTGGGATGCGAGTACTCCCCCCGCGCGCCCCGCCCGGGACCGGCTGGAGTTCTTCTGCAACAGCATTAACAGGGGCCAAGTTTTAATAGCGTTTTACTATCCCCCTGGGGGCTGGCTGGCTGGCCCAGTCTAAGCAAGACTCCTGCCGGTGCGTGCGCGTGCGCGTGCGCGTGCGCGCTCGTTAGCCGCCCGCTAAGAGGCCGGGCGGCGCCGGGGAGGGGGGCACCGCGCTGAAAATGCGCATATCAAGTTATGGAATCGGGAATAAAAGACGCCAACCAGTCACGCTCGCGCAGACGCTGCGCCGCGCCAGAAGAAAGAAACGGAAGGAACGCTCGCTCCGATAAAACTAAAACGGTTCTTCTTTCATCGTGGAAATTATTCGTCTGTTAGGGTGTTACAAGACAAGCTGTGTCTCTTTTGGGGGGGCACCCGCACCACATGACCGTGTAGCAGCCAGCCAACACCAGTTTTGTGGGTCGTTTCCAACAGTTTAAACTTCTCTGTGACCAGCATGAACTGGCGCACATGTGTGGGGGATGCCCCTCGATCGACCGGCCGGGGCCGGGCCTGCGGCGGGCCGGGGGCGGCGCGGTATCGTGCCGCGCCCTGTATCGTGAGAGTAGGTTGAAGTGACCTTCCAACAGCGCCAGCGAGCGTCAGCAGGTAGGCTGCTCCGCGGTGCTCCACTGCTGGACGGGCCGGACGGAGCCCCTCGTTGTAACACCCGCATGGCCCGTGCGCGCCCTCTAATCCTCCCCCCCC
>NW_026267243.1:76136-77129 GCF_000697945.3 Frankliniella occidentalis
TCTCTCCTCTCTGTCTCTCCTCTCTCTCTCCTCTCCCTCCCATCCCTCCCCTCCCCCTCTCCCCCCTTCTCTCTCTCTTGTTTACCTGTCGCCAATTCCACACCTGCCATTGGTGTAGTGTTGTTTTTCTCAGTGGGGACAGTTCGACGCCCTCCTTTTTTGTTCTCTCTCTTTTATTTTTCAGCGATTACAGAGTGTATGGACGTTGCCGACGGCTACACGCTCAATTCACTTTGGATTTGGACTAATTTGTTGCGGACAGGTGTCAAATTTTTCTTCTGGCCATTATAAACACACAATAACACAGGTAAACACTTCGCATTCAAAAAGGAGTGCGTAAATTTTGGCCAAGCTAGGCGATCACAGCTTTAGAGTGTGAGCCGACTGGCAGATCTGACCGACCCGCCCCATTTCACACTATGTTTACTATTCTCTTCTTTTTTGCTATTTGCATTCCTCTTTCATTTCCTCCTGCTCCTACTCCTTCTCCACCTCCACCTCCTCCGTGCGCGGCACGCGCCTCCTCTCCTGCTGCCGAAGGTCGCCCTTGGCGTGGCTGCTCCGTGCCACAAGCGCGCCGCGCCACGACAACGCACTCCGCGATTCGCTCTGTAGCGGAAGTGGGTCGCGACGCGTGGCGGGGGATGTTCGGATGCCGGCCGATGGATACTGGGGGCAGAACACGTCGGATTTCTTAAATGTGCATAGCATGTGAGGTGTTTATTTTTTTTACTAATCATAACATCATTTTGCGCAAAAAAAAATGCACTGAATTTCGTTGGGTACTTTTAGTTCTCTACTTTATTTGAAAATGCCGTCAACGTCACGTGTGTTTGTTGTCGTGTTGCAGTGGTTGATGCTCGTAAGCTGAGAAAAGTTTCTCGGACTTCATTTTTTTTTTTTCACCAGTCAGTATGTTTTTGCCGACGTCGTTCACGTATTCGCGGGCATCGCAACCGGCTTTGCGCGCGCTGGCCGCCTCCTCCCCCCCCC
>NW_026267243.1:78324-78979 GCF_000697945.3 Frankliniella occidentalis
GGAGGGAGGGAGGTAGAACTTTAAAACGTAGAGCGACGTGACGTTTGGCTTAATTGCGAAATGACTCAACCGAAAATATTGCAAAAACGACTCTAAACGAGCGATGTTTGCAAAAAAAATGACTCGGGATGAGTCTGATTCGTAACCTAAAATGAAACTGACTCCGAACGAGCGATTTAATTAATATCGCTCCCCCAGGAGTTGTGTAATTGGATTCACAACCTCGCTCTATCTGGATCGAATTTGCTCACTCCTTTACTTGCAGTGAGAGAGAACGAGAGAGAGAGAGAGCATGCTCAACATAACGTGTGGCAGCAGTGGCAACGACCGCCGACACCTCCTGACTGGGGTGCGTGACTTGGCGACGGGGCGAGAGCGGGAGAGCCGTGCGGAGAGCCATCCTCCGCTGCTCCTCCTGCTCTTCGCCGTGGGCGGGAACCCTCTCTGCCTGCTCCCCCAGCAAGGGGGAGGGGGGAGTCAAATATTTGAACACGCCGCGGAGTCAGCGCGGCCCGGTATAGAAAAGGGAAAGTGTGAGTCTGAGCATGGATGGAAAGGGATGCGGAGTTTGGTGCGTTTGTTTGGATAAGAATAGAGTGGGTTGGATGGCGGGGGTGGGGGTTATAATCAAAGGGGAGAGAGCCAGAGTTTGGGC
>NW_026267243.1:79784-91743 GCF_000697945.3 Frankliniella occidentalis
CCCCCGCCTTTTTCCCTATCACGCTCACACTCTCTGATGGTTTACCCTCCTCTCTCCACCGATCGGTACGCAGTACACCTAGAGTTGTCAGAACCAAAAATTTTACGGAAACAAATATTTGCACACTTTTGGGCTGGGCGGCTCGTGCCTTTATCTCGTCGCGATAGAGGGGGCCTTGGGCGTGCGGGCGGTTTGTGGTGCTTTGATCTGGTTATTAGCAGATGATACCTTGAAACACTTTATACTTAAATCAAAATAATAATAATTTCAATGTGTCAGCAGCTTTAACTCTCGATAGGGTAAAAGAGTGGAAGCAAACTAAAGGAGAAGAGACCTAGCGCAAACCAGCAATCACAAACATCAACAATAATTTTTGGACGCTATGGGGGACTGGCTGTCGCGCTGAAGCCTCTTGCTTTCGCGTTACCCCCTCCGGCCGTTCTGCCCACCCTCATCTTCTCCTCTGTAGCTAAATATGAGAGAAAATTACAACAACAGACCTATTCTTTCTTTTTAAAAAATGTATTTAAAGTTAGGCTTTTGTGGTCAAACAACCCGCGACAGTGTTTAGCTCGCTCCCTTGTTCTGTCTATCGCAAACCGGAGCTTCAACAGCAAAGCAAACAGTCCCTCCTGCAGGGCGCGCTCCTCCCGCCCTCATCCTCAGGTCCAGCGTGTATCGGCTGCGCTCTTCCGCTGCTCCGCTGTCAGACGGGTGCATTACGTTACTAGTGCGCGAGTATTTACACCCCCCCTCCCCCTCCCCACTTTCCCCCGGGCCGTGTGCCTCTCGTTATCGCTCTATGTCGTCACGGTGACCCTGAGAGCAGCTCTCCTCCGGTTTCTGTCGCCACACATCCTTCTCATGGATGTCGACAGAGCGAAATATTTTGTCCAGGAATTCAATCAATCAGTCCCGCTTGCTTCGCATTCTTTTTTTTCTTTTTTTTTTTTTTAATAATTTACTGTTGTCTGTTTCTCGTGGTGGTGCTGCCTCGGTGGTCGGTGCACCTCTCACTGTGAGTGGTCATGGTCCTGTCGGTACCGCCCGGCTTATCTTATAGGCGTTACGCTGTCCGCCTCGGCCTGGCGCGCTAGCGTCCGCGGGAGCAGGGGAGAGTGAACGGCGCGTATATTTGAAGCAGATGAACACAAGTGTTCCACGTTCGCATTCCGCTCTCCTCTTACCTTCCTTCCACCCTCCTCCTTCCCTCCTCCCTCTCTCCTCCCTCCCTCTTCTCACCCTCCTCCCTCCCTCCCTCCTTCCTCTCACCCTTCCCCCGCTCCCCATACGACCTATTCAGAATACCCTAAATAAAATAGTTCTTTATAAAAAATAAAGATAGGCCTTATACCGCGCATGGCTTAAAGAATGCGCGTCTTTTGTTTTTGTCCTTATTTGCGCTGTTCATTTTTTTAAAGTACCTGTGTCTTGTGTCACGTTTATCTGTAATTTTCTTTATCGTCGCTGATGGATGAGCATTTAATCGTTTTGTGACGTTAGTGGCGTCATCCTCGTGGGGGCTACTTTCCGCAATGTGACTTAAACCTCGCTATCCTGGAGAGGTTTGCGGGGGGGGGGGGAGAGATTGGCTAGTGCGTTGTGGTATCGCGCCGTCCAGATATCGGCGTGCGTCATCGAGACCCAGGCTGCGGCAGATCTGCCCCCCCTTCCCCCTCCCCCCTTGCCGTGCCCGGGCCGCAGGGGGCGGAATGTATGGTTTTGTTCGATGTGAGCCTTAATCTAAAGAGCAAGGAATTTGTGGCCTTAGCTTATTTTTTGCAGCCGTAGCTAATTACTACTCGGTATTCTTGACGCCCGCAATCAATTGCATACGCTGGGAGAGGGGGGGGGGGATGCGTGAGGTGTGGTGCAAGCGCAGTAAGGTCCGTCCATCCGGGTCAGCTTATCAGCGTAGTGCACAGCAGAAATTGTCTCGGTATTGGTAGCTTCGGAATGTTTCACAAAATATAAGGCGAAAGATGAGGAAAACGAGGTTACTTTGTGCCGCATCCGCTCACATTTTGAAGCTGCACACTGTGAAAAATATCTTCGTAAATTTACAGCATAATTAGTACTTTATAAGTTACATAGTCCCCACAAGTCTGGAAAACCTGGAAAGTCCTGCAATTTGGTTGGACTCTCCTGGGAAAATCCAATTTCTAGAATTACATGACTAGTTCATTTTTAATTTTATAGCAAGATGAATTTCAAAACCTGATCTGACAATGTGGAAAGTCACATAAGTTTGTGATCCTCCCACCTCAAGTATGGCGTGAATTTTAAAATTATTTTCAACAGTTTTATCGTTGTCTGACGAGTCTCTAAAATTTCGTTGAAAATGGCCATGGAAATTTTCAAAATTTAGTCTGGAGAGTCCAGGAAAAGTTCTGGAAAACGCCAGGAGCTAAAATGTGGGAACCATGATTTCCGACACACTATTCTTGCTCGTCTATGCATCCAAGTCGATACACACAGTTCTTGTAATTTTACAACACACATCATGGAAAAATTTCCCTGTAACTCACGAGTACTTTTCACGGTGGCGTAGAGTGACTTCACTTTCCATGCATGCAAAAATTGAATTACCTTGAGTTAATTGGTTTTCCTGTCTGTTGGCAGCGATGCGGGCCGGTACAAGCGGCTGCTGTGGCGGGACGTGCGCGTCGGCGACCTGGTGCACCTGTCCAACAACGAGGTGATCCCCGCCGACATCCTGCTGCTGCGCTCCTCGGACCCCAACGGGCTCTGCTACATCGACACCTGCAACCTGGACGGCGAGACTAACCTCAAGCCGCGTCAGGTACTAACTGACTATCAAGTGCCCACGACTTTGAACTTGTTATTTTACTTTCATTTTTTGCGTCTTTTCTATTTTCGTTGATCTGCTTTTAGGTGGTCCGTGGGTTTACCGACAAGCACCGCACGTTCGAGCCACGCCTGTTCCGTAGTAAGGTGGAGGTAGACCCACCCACCACCAAGATGTACCGCTTCCACGGCACCGTCGTGCACCCAACCGGCGCCACCGTCCCCGTCGGCACTGAGAACCTCCTCCTCCGCGAGTGCCTGCTCAAGAACACCGACTTTGTGGAGGGCATCGTCGTTTACGCAGGTTTGTACAGGAGCGCCAAAATGTTGCATCTAAACGTTGGGATTAGTTGAACGTTGCAAGTCTTTCTGTCGGTTTCTACACCTTTCTCATCGAACGTCCGCGCTTAACGTTTCAGGTCACGAGTCCAAAGCGATGTTAAACAATGGTGGCCCAAGATACAAACGATCAAAACTTGAGCGGCAAATGAACACAGACATTATCTGGTGTGTTGTTATTCTGCTTGTTCTTTGTGTGGTGGGCGCAGTGGGGTGCAGGTTCTGGCTACAATACTATGAAGAAGCCTCTCAGCTCGGCGAGAGCATACCATTCATTCCAAATTTAAGTGTAAGATCTCCTGCAACTGAGGGATTTCTCGCATTTTGGACTTTTATCATCATCCTTCAGGTAACAGGAAATGGATCAGTATTAACTAGAACTTTGCTGTATGTGATTTCTGTTCTATATAAAAATAATATTTTTGTTTATTTTTATTTTGTAGATAATGATTCCTTTATCATTGTATGTTAGCATAGAAATGACAAAACTTGCTCAAGTGTATCATATTCACCACAACAAGGACTTGTATGATCCCCTGACTGACAAACGTATTGAATGTAGAGCTCTCAATATCACTGAAGAGCTTGGACAGGTAACTTGCTGAGACTTCTAAATATTTTATGTTGTTTTCTTCATTTGAAAAGCGCTTTATAATGTGTTGGTTTTCCTCAGGTACAATACATTTTTTCTGACAAAACAGGAACTCTGACAGAAAATAAAATGTTATTTAGAAGATGTGCAATTGGAGGAGTAGATTACAATCATCCTCCACCTGAAAATATAGAAGTAAGCATTTTCCTCTTTTTTCCCAATCCAAACTTTCCTCAATTTTTTTGTTTTTGTTTTTTGTAACATTATTTATCTTGTTTGCAGACCCTAAGACTAAGGCCTGGTGTGCCAATACCAGTGACTGTTAATCCTGTTCTCCAAGAAGAATTAGCTCAATTAAATATGCCATTCAAGTCGAAAGATATAAGTGGACTTGGACAAACTTCAGGTTTTGAACTTACCTCTCCACTAAAAGCAAGTGATAGCGCCAAAGATGCTGGTGGAGCAGCTAGTGCAGCTATTGTTGGGCGTTCAGCTCACTCACAAAAGCTGCAGGAATTTCTCCTTGTTTTAGCCATATGTAACACTGTTGTTGTTGCAAGACATCCACATCATGATATGGTATGGTTCAAAATATTTTTTTCACTAAAACATATTAGTTGTAAACTAGACATTTATTGGACCATGAATTTTGTTTTAGATGAATGATAGTGGGGTCATAGAATCGAACCCTGTGCCAAATTTATTTGATCCAAATAATTCAATATCAGTAGAGCCTATTAAAGAGGAAACAACTCCAACAACATCTAAGCATCCTCAAAGCGCTGGAGCTAGAGCAGGAAACTCAAGTAGTAATGTTAATGTTCCTTCTAATGGTGCAAAGTTTCTTTTCCATTCTCAAGAAAACATTTCTCCATCTGATTCTTCTAACCCTAATGTTACGCCCTCAACAATATGTGGGGATAAGTATACAAGACTAACAGAATCTCGGTCTGTGACACCATCTCCTCCCCCTTCATCTGCTCTCCCAACATCAAGTACACCTCAACCAATTCCATCAAAAAGTGCACTTAATCAAATGAGAGCTGCCTCTGTACCAACACCTGTAGACTCCTCTACAGTTATTGGATTTTCAAGTTTAGAAAACACGTCTTTATCAGTACCTACCTCATCTCAAGTACAACCTAGCCCACCACTTTCGAGAAAGAAGAGGTCTGCTCTAAGACCTCGATTGTTGAATGTACCACCATTTATTTCCTTAGGCAATCGACGGGGTAAGTTCTCTTGACTGTGCAAAATTTAATTTATTCACATTATAATACTAATTTTCAGTTTGTGTCCTTATTTTGTTTTTAGGCAGTAGTGCTCCAGCCCTCAGTCAAGGCCGTGGAACTCCTACTATTGGAGATATGAAGCCAATTTATGAGGCTGAAAGTCCTGATGAAATTGCTCTTGTAGAAGCGGCATACAGCTACAACTGTCGACTGGTGCGGAAAACTTCTCATTATGCGACATTGTTTGTGCCAGGTACTAACCCTACAATAATTATAGAATGCCATAAGTTTTATTTATTCGAGTTTCACCTAAGTAATGTCCTTTTTCTCCTCGAAATGTGAAGGTGAAGGTCTGATGGAATTTGAACTTCTTCAACTTCTCCCATTTGATTCTGTGCGAAAATGCATGTCCATTGTGATTAGACATCCTGTAACCCGGGAGATAACATTGTATTCCAAAGGAGCTGATTCCACCATTCTAACCCTTTTGGCTCCTACTGATGATCCTGCTATGAAGCACATTATAATACGAACACAGCAACACCTGAACTCATATGCTAAGCAAGGCTTGCGTGTATTGGTAATGGCCAAGAGAAATATTTCTGAACAATTTTACACCAGCTGGGCTCGCACAAAGTCGGAAGTAGAGATGATCAGTGACCACCGTGAGCGCGAACGGCGGACGCGTGAACTATATAACAGTATGGAAAACTCCCTTGTTCTCTTAGGTTTGTTTGCATATTGGAACTTTTTCCCTAGTTTGATATGTTTAATCTAAATGAAATCCTATACTTAAATCATTTCTGTTTTAGGAGCAACTGGTATTGAAGACAGACTTCAGGAGGGGGTTCCTGAAACAATTGCGGCTCTCCTTAGTGCTGGAATAGTTCTTTGGGTACTGACTGGTGACAAACCAGAAACGGCCATCAATGTAGCATACTCTGCTAAACTGTTTTCTCCACAAATGGAACTTCTCAAGATATCAGCTAGGTCCAAGGAAGCTGCAGAACGAACTATTGCTTTTTATCTTGCAGAGATTGAAAGAGATTCTCCATCTGTGACGTAAGTTCTTATATTGTTGATTTATTTATCAATTTAATGTGTGACATTCACAAATTTGCTGACTTTTCCTTTTCATTCTAGCCCTTCTGTGATGACTGGTGCTCCTACAGTTACTCGAATGCGCGTGGGAGGTGCTGGTATTAGACCCAAGCCTAATGAACGAGTGGATGGAGTTCCTCAACCTCATACCAATGCTCTGTCAATGCCAACTATGTCACAT
This sequence comes from Frankliniella occidentalis, assembly GCF_000697945.3. Lineage (NCBI taxonomy): Eukaryota > Metazoa > Arthropoda > Insecta > Thysanoptera > Thripidae > Frankliniella > Frankliniella occidentalis. The sequence continues at coordinate 86,038 of NW_026267243.1, forward strand.
TCAGCTGGAGTTCGGTTGAGCAGAAAGCGAGCTTTGGTTGTAGATGGAAAGTCTTTAACGTAAGTAAATGAATAACAATGGTACAGTCAATGTTTTCTTTCTCTCACATGTCATCAATCTATTATGGTCCTTTAATTTTCAGGTACATCTTGGATAGGCGATCAAAGCTACAAAAACCATTCTTAGAACTAACAAGGCATTGTTCGTCAGTTCTTTGCTGCCGTGCCACGCCTTTACAGAAGGCCTACATTGTGAGGGTTGTGAAAGAACAACTTAAAATGAGGACTTTAGCTGTTGGGGATGGAGCCAATGATGTGTCAATGATTCAGACAGCAGATATTGGGATTGGTATCTCAGGTCAAGAAGGAACACAGGCTGTCATGGCATCTGACTTTGCTCTGTCTCGATTCAAATACTTAGAAAGGTTCTTACTTGTTCACGGGCATTGGTGCTACCATAGACTGGCTTCTATGATTCTCTACTTTTTCTACAAAAATGCTGTGAGTGTAAATGTGTGTGGTTCATGTCCTGGAATGCATTTGTATAACAACATACTAACAATATATATCTTATCTACTCATTTCAGACATTTGTGTTTCTTATATTTTGGTATCAACTTTACTGTGGATACTCCGGCCAAATTATGCTTGATGACATGTTTTTAATGTTGTTCAACTTATTGTTTTCTTCACTTTCTCCTTTTGCGATTGGTATGAAAACCATTGAACTCAAAGCTCAACACTATGTATTTTTATGAACTTAAAACATAAATTCCTTGTGGTTGTTTTGTTTGTTCTTTGTAGGTATTTATGATCAGGATGCACCAGAGGAAATCCTATTGGCTCAGCCCCACCTGTACAGACAAGGAAGATTGGGGAGGGTTTACAAGCCCCATTCATTCTGGGTTACTATGGCTGATTGTCTGTATCAGAGCTTAGTGGTTTTCTTTGTAGCAAGAGGGGTATGTTATTATTCACTGTATACTTTGTATGTACATTTCATTCAAAGTTGTATTTGGTGCTGTCGCCCAAAATATTGGAGATCGTTTCCATTGGCAATATCTTTATTTGAAGTTTTGTTATTGTGATCAATGGCAGGAAAGAGAGGTCATCTTCAGAATTTTGAATGAAACTCATAATTAATTAAGTGTTTGTTGATAGACAATTAGCATGTGGTGTTGTCACATCTTATGATTAAGACATCTAATTTCCTACAATTTTTTTTTACAGCACTAATTTTTTTAAAATGTTCTCCTTGTTTTGCAGGCTTTTAATGATTCTGATGTTGGACTTTGGCAGTTTGGCACAACTGTCACCACTTGTTGCATGTTTATCATGCTGCTTCAAGCTGCCATTGAAATTCGTTCTTGGGTATAAAGATGACAACTCTTATAAAATGTGTGTTTTGTCATTTTTTGTCAACACATTGATAGATATTTGTAATCCCCTTTTCCAGACTATTATTCATCTTGCTGCGATAATACTATCGTTGGTGATTTACTTCGCTTTTATGATCATCTATAACTCCATCAGACTCCCCTATTTAGGCTATTCTACAAGCTATGGTGCAGTACTTCATGCCTTTGCCTCTCCAGAGCATTGGGGTGTTGTTGTGTTGTCTGTAGTGACAGCTCTACTGCCAAGGTATATTATTCTTTTGGAATACCATGTACAGCAGTAGGTTCCTGTATGCTATTTTAATTGACTGCCTCTTACTATTCAGATTTGTGATGCGTTGCTTGGAAACTCGACTGTTCCCCAATGATGTGACAAAGGCTCTAATAGACTGGCGTCGGGCTCGTCGCCGAGGTGAGGATATGCTGGTTTCTTGGTCCAGGTCAACTTCAGCATCGTCGGTGTTCAGGTACTTCTGCAGCGCTCTACTCACATTGCATGTCTACAGTGAATCGCACACCACACCCATCAGCACGTGTGTATTCTTTGTCATGCTGGAACATTCATTTCATTTGCGTACTAACTCATAAATTCTTTAAGATTGTCATATTTTTTAGAGATCTTATCTAATGGAGCTGTGTTGATTAAATCAATCACCTCTCCACCCCCCACAAAGAAAAAGATAGGAGATAAACTTTGTCAGGGGTGATTCAATTTTTCAGTTATTCTTTTTGCTTTGCTTTTAAGCACCTGTGTCCTATGTGTTCAGCATGTTTGTCTTAGTGTGTGGTGTGGTGTGGTGCTGAGGGAGCTCTGCAGTTGCAGTTACCTAATACCAGAAACTGAAATTGTTTGATCTGTCAAGCACTTTTTAATTGTGTTGTTTCTTTTATGTTTGTTTTTTTCTTCTAAGTACTATCTTTACATCTATTATTCAAAAATTCTATCACTTAATTCTACATTTTTGTTTGTTCTGCTTGCAGATCGACGGTAGAGCCAGTGAAGAAATGTACGTATGTAAATCCCTTAACTACTGTTGGATGACATTTGGCCTCCAGTAATGCTGAACACAACATTGTTCCATTACGAACTTTTACTCTCAATAATACGCTTACTCCAATAGCGTGAATGCCAAAATAGAGTGCCTTCACCAGGTGCTAAGTGTTCTTGCAGATACTTGAGCGCTCTTATTTATACTACTCTTTTACTGTACTAAAGGTTTACAAAGTAGGTTTGTGCTTTACACCTCTTTCATGTAAAAGAAAAGTGTGACTGTAAAGATAATTGGTTTTATTTTTGTTCATTTATTTTCTAAGAAAAGATAATTACTATCAACTTATTGACTGCTTTTAGGATGAGACCACTTGCTATTGGTGGTCCATTCTCCACTTCAATCTTGCCATAATCATAAGCATTGGGTATGTAGATTAGTGCTCTTGACTAAATGAGTGTTCTATTGCAAGGATCTCAGGTTTGTGCAATGAAAGAGCATCTGCTGGTTTATTTCAGTGATTTTCGGCATGGCTTCCTGCATGCCTGTGTGATAGTGTTCAGGACTATTCCTCCTATATTTTGTATGATAACTTTTAAATGATTGACCATGTGATTATGCAGTTCTACTTCTACCTCTTGTGTAATTACTGATTTATTTTGGGCATAAAGTATAAGTTGAGGACACAAACTAATGGCTGTGTAATAGTGTAATAAATATGCTTGCTGCTGCTTTCACCGTAGGCCATCAGTTGGGAGGTGAAAGCATATCCGGCCAGCATATTTTCTGCACTTATGATTAGTGTAATAATTTAAACTCTAATTAGTATCTAATTGTTCTGCTTATTGCATTGAAAAGTTGATTATTTGCTGGCCATCAATGCCTGACCAAATATTTTTATGTATCAGAGTCTTCTTGTAAATGATTTTGTTCCTGTAACATTCCTTTTACTGACAAAAGAAAAGTTATGCACAACTGAAATAGAAAGTAAACAAACTCCTTTTTATTTGTTTCATGTTATCTTTTTAGTCCTGTTCCTCAAACAGTCTACCTTTGAACAAATGTAAAAGATGATGACTTAGTAGTGAGGCTCTTGTGAAGTTTATGTGATAGTTGGATGGTTTCATTAATTAGAGCGCTTCAGATATTGTAGGTTGTATGTTATGTAGAATGTCTAGAGGGTTAATAATCATATAATATACAAGGCTCTTAGACATTTCATTTAATTGGTCTGTATGAAAACAATATGTCACATATCAAGCTTGGTATTGCCCTGTATTATCACTTTTTTAGTTCAGTTGGGATACCCTTGTAAAGTTTAACTGCTTTCCTAAAACACTACATGTAGGTAGATTATTTTACAATTTTGTTATTTTTGGTGCAATGACTTCTTTATCAATTTATAAGCATAATTTCATTTTCATGCCATATATAGATGTATTTTTCTAGTTCAAATGGCAAGTATTGCCTCTTGCAATATGTGTGTTCTATTGTGGTAATTCTTCCAGTTGATCTGTTATCTTTGGAGTATGTCCTGCATATTTATTATTGAACTTCTGTTGATGTAGTTCTTAACCTTTTAATGTGCTTTATCAAGGCAGTACTCTCAACTTACTGTTGCCAGACACCTACCAAAGAGAAAGGTTTAAAATAATGTACGGTTCTGAAATTGTGTGACCTAGTGTCGTTAATGTAGGAAATCAGAAGTGTGTATTCTTAAAATTATTTTTTATCAAATCAAAAACATGTTCAGTATGCTAATTCTTATTATAAAAGACAATGTGCTTCAGGACACCTTACAGAAGTGCCATTCAATCTTAGTGTGTAAAATATGGAATCAATTTTATCTGTATGTGTTGTACAATATGTGATTTAACACTGATTAACTTTTTGCAGGATATCTGAGAAAGTTTTGTGTAGGTGATCTTTGGTAAAAAAAAAATCCTCAAAATTGGTCTCCTGTTCATCCTGTAGCTATTCCCCAAAACAGGGACCACTTTTTATCTGTTGTTTTAAGGCTGAGAATTGTGTTGTGGAATATAGATTCTAACTATGTTGTTTTAGTAAAATATTTATTGGAGAGATAGGAAAAAGGGCTTATACTGAATGAAGACATGACCAAGTTATATATACCTGGTCGTAATTACTTTAATTTTGAGTCTTGATCTAATTACATGAAAACTTTGAATAATTTATGTCCATAATTGTGAAAGAATTCCACTCTGAGCTGTCAATTAGTATCACCATGTGCTGGCACAGTGTATGTTTGTTTGTCAATCAGTTTAGTGCCCTTTAAGTTGTATTGTATTTCTTAACAACAAAGTCAGTATACTGTCTGAACATTCTCCTGCCTCAAATTCTTTTTGTTTGCTTTCTAAAACTATAAATTGTTATATTTCTAGAATACATTTTTGTATTTCATCTGTTTTATCTGGTCCTGTGCCCTTCATTTACGCTTGTATTGAAAACTTGAGGTATCGTTTGATTGCCTTTCTCATTCATAAGAGATCATTTGGATTATCTTTTGTTTTTCATGATCTAGTATAATGTGGTATGATGATTAATTGGTGCATACTTTATCAACAAATTATGCTAATAATTGGTATTGTGGGACCATTGGGACCAATTATCAATTTTTATGTCATGACTGTCAATGTCACTGTACTCACTGTCAAGTTCTGTATATACAGTCTAATGAAAAGGATATATTTATACTACCTCTTCAGACATTACTCTTCAAATTTTGCATTATGATATCTTCAAAGAATCAATGTGACAATCTGTTAGTTCAAGTTGGACATCTCTTGTTTTGTCCCGTATAAATCCTGGCATTTGAAGCAGTACTATCAATTGGTATTTGCGAAGGTATTCAATAAAATGACTCTGAAGGTGACTCTATTTGGGTTTTTTCTACCACTTTACTACCCATTCTCTTTCCAAAGGAAAACCTCTAGTACCTCAATCTACTCAAGGACAATCCACAATGACAGGTGCTTGGGTGCATTATTCTAGCAAATTTGTTTATGGTCTTTTCAGCATTCACTCTGTGGTGAGAGTATTCTGATGAGATGAGCTGTGAAATTACACAGTATGAGCTGAGACTAGAGGTATTTTATTTATCTCTACATAATTCAAAGCATTGTTCTCACTTAGTGCACTCCGGGTGTCCGTAGGAATACGCGACAGCTCGATGGGTTGCCTACGCACTAGCCTGCAGGCGCGGAGAGCGAGGGGGGAGCGGTGGAGGTGCGCACCATCCAGCGAATTCCGAACCGACTATAGAGGCGCCCTTTCGGACCAAATTATTTTTCAAAGAATGTG
>NW_026267243.1:98098-104779 GCF_000697945.3 Frankliniella occidentalis
TACACTTTAAAATGCCTCTCCCCCCATGCGTCTCTAAATGACTATGGTCTTTCAAATAACTAATTTTGGCACTGTATTAAACATTAAGTACAAAGGGGCAGCTGCAAATTATCTGGAACGCACATTGATTGATTGTTTGGGGGATTACGCAAATAATACCACTCAGTTTGCACCCCAATCAGAAAGTAATAAAGTTTTCTGTTCCACGAGAATAAAATAGAGTAAAATATGTGATATGTGATAAAACACTGCCATGGTTCACCCATTTGCATAAGGACCTACAACAGTATTTAAAATACTGCATGGATTGGCGCAACACCTTTTCAACAAAGCTGACATAGTGAGCCAAGTTATTTACATCACGGGCATCATTTACTCGGCCTCAAAAAATTACTTACAACTTAATTGTGCGTATAACCATTGAGCCACAGGAGAACACTAACCTACTACAACAATAACCGGAATGGAGCAATTCCATATTCCGGACCGGAAACAATCAAGCACTATACCTTGCGATTAATATCGAAAAGCGGCGATGTCCACTCGAAAATTCTGGTTAAAATCCTATGATCATCAATTATATGAGTAGGTATTATCGGTATTTGGCAAAAAACGCCGATCGTGACACCGACTGATTTTCACTGTTTGTTTACGTTTCCATAAAGGCGCGGGAAACGCGCGGTGGGGGTGGGGAGGAGGAGAGGGGTAGGGGACGCGGCACGGCAAAGGGGGAGAGCAATAATTACGGCACACTCACTGACATAGGGATCGCCCAGAAAGTACGTCCATCAATCGCCGTTACAAACCTACCAAGTTCAGCTTGTGCATGGTCTCATAGCGCCTGACGAGTAGGCAACATCCTGCCTACAGTGCATACGTGTACTGCGGGGTGGCCTACCCCGTGTCTCGCAGGCGCCGAGCTCCCGTTATTTGCCAAATGATTTTGAGAAAAACGGACGTACTTTCTGGACGATCCCATATCGTGGTCGCGGGATGTGATTCTTGCCTGAGGTAGGCAATACCGCCTCGCCTGTCCAGGATGTGATCCTTTGGGGATGCTTTCCGTCCTGCGCATCGTTGTGTGGCTCCAGGCGGCAACGCCAGGGAAGTGCCAAGTGACAATAGTGAAATGCATTTCATATGATCATATGATCAGGATATAAACTATTATGGGCGATTTGCTATTAATAATATTTATATTTGGCGACTTTTAAGAAAAATGCACCAGCCCGTGTGTACACGACGTTTGGAGCCGAATCGTATTTGTCGTGGGAGTGTCATCGGCGTGCTCTGGAGGTCCCCAATGACGTCTCCGGGGACCCGGACGACATCGGCACTACCAGATTTGGACTCAGCGTGCGAGAAAATCCCCGAACACGATAATTCAGTCACCCTGGTCGTTCCGAGGTTGACAGTCGGTCGGTCAGTCGGCCAAACCGTATTTTATTTTGACAGCCCCGTAGCGCCGGGGAGCCCGGACGCCCGTCGGGCCGGCGAGTCGGAAGGGTTGCCTCCACGCCGGGCGTCCACTGACTCGCTTGGGCCTCACCACCCCTCCGCTGTTACCGTTTCTACCTTTCTACATCTAGTTGTTATATAGCCCGTAAGGTTACATTGAAATAGGAACGGACCGTAAAACAAATAAACAGCCGGGCGGCGAGGCATTTTCACCGTGTTTACATTTTCTCTCTTATTCTATAAAACAACGATTTATTAGATTACGCTGTCGAAGAGCCGGCGGGGCATACTCGTGGGGTCTTGAAATTTGGCTTTGCAACTCAACTTGGGACATTTCAACAACTGTCAACAGTAAATTACACAATTTTATTTGTCAACCATTCAAGTATAAAAAGAAAACCAAATTAAATTTGAAGGTACTAAATACAACTCAGTACAACTCACTGAATGTGTTCACATGAACGAATCATGACAGATGGTTCTTGACTATTTTGCCCTTACAGTATTCAACAATCACAGTTATTCGGGCTTTCACTTGATGCGACCCAGTGTGTGTTCTTGTTAAGAGCACAGGTTGAAGGATAAGAAAGATATTGAACAAAAGAGTTTAACATGGCTATAAAGTGACGCTTGTACAACGACTGTCTGAGCTCCATTCAATAGATATGACACCTACCCCATCTTTGAGGTTTCAACACTCCTGCAGAAAGAAAAAAAAATCAATGTAAATAAATTGATGCCAAACACCAAGGTAAAAAGTAAGCTTAAGATTATTATTTTTTTTTAAATTTATGATGCCCCTAATAAATTTAGAGGATATTATCATCATATATTGTATATCATAAATTAATTTCAAAGTAACATACATGTTTCACTTCCTGCTTCTGATTCACTTCCTGCTTCCGATTCACTTTCTTGTTTCTTGTCTTTAAGGCTATCCAGAATTATAGCCCTCCTCTCCCTGTCTACATCAGATTCATAAGATCCTTTTCCAATAGAAGACACAGACTCCATAGAATGACCAATCCCAATCTTCTATGCGGAGCCAAAAAGACAAAATAATTACAAATGAATCAAAAATTCTACTATTATAAAAGTATCTTTTCATATCCTGGATTATTTTTTGACTTTACCTGGTCTGCTTTACACTCAATATTATAATGTTTGAGTGAATATTGTAATTTTGTCCAATCATCTGACTCGATATGTGAAGAATAGAGACGTGAAGCTAAACAGCCAGGAAGATAGACATTGTGAGGACCCAAAATTTCTTGGAGAAGCTTAAAGCGATCTTGTACTAGATGATAACATGGTGTGCATCTTAAGAATGAATAGAAGCCACTTTTTTCTTTGCAATATGGAAGTAATACCCTGATGATCCTGCAGAAAGATAAGAAATATACAGATCCAACAAGTCACCAGTGAAACAGATGAGGGAAAAACATTTGTAGAAATAAATCCGAACTTTGTTTTGTTATTTCACCTTTTTTGGGGAGCATTGTACACAATACACTGTCTAAGGGCATTTTCCACAAAACCACTTGCAAAGAAAAGGGAGAATACACTAACTATTTCATTAGGTTGACAAGTGGACGGAGGTTTGGACACTACAAGGATTAGGTCTGCATCCGCCAACTCTCTGCCCCACCAATCATCAGGATCCTGTGATAGAGTCACCATAGATAATGAAACAGAAATTAGTTTGACTACAGCTACAAAATACGGTACAATGATTAGATTTTAGCATACCTCATTTCCTTTTATGTCTTCAAAATAGCATACTTTCATGAAACGTCTAAGAAAATTTACGAAGGTTGCCACAACTTTAAGATGTCTTCTTGATGAAGGGTAATAGACAATGACGCACCTGCTCGGAATTGAAAAATTTCTTCCTGCAGAAAAATTAGAGAACACACATACAGTACCAGCTTTTCACAATCATCTCAAAAACAAATTAACACCTGCATAAGCAGAAAACATCTTTCCTGACTACCCTTAGAAGAAGCATTTACTGACCTGAAAAATATTTTATGAATGTAACACTGAGAAAAACCAATAGGATGACACACACACACACACAAAAAATAGTAACAGTGGTTCCAAGCCTATAATTTATAGGTGAAGAGCCTGGTAAAATTAAAAGAAAAAAAGGAATGAGATTGTGTGGTTTTAAGCTTCACCGAAACAACCATAAAATCGTGATACTACAATCTTTGACTTACGGGTTGTAAATGGTATTGAAAAGGAAGGCTGACCCCAACCATTGTCTGAAATCTTTCCTTCAACAGAGATCTGATACTGTGTGAATGGATACAGTTTATCACAAAATTTGTGATTTGTTCCATTGATGACAAACTCATCCACAGTGGTGTCATTCCCCTCATATAATCGCACCCTGTAGCTGGATATATTGTCATGAGAGGCAGCCCAATGAACTGTTACACACTGAGCATGGAATTGAATATATACCAAAATTTGAGTATCTGAAAAAGAAAGTGAAACATAAACTTCATATTGGTTATTTAGGTAGAGCAAAAATTACAATTTGATAATTTGAGTACCATTTTTCTGGGGGATTTTAAACTGAAATTTCTCAAACTCTGCCTTTTTTCCATCTGATACTTGATACTCTAAAGTAATAATACCACATTTAGATAATTGGGATGAAAACCATTTACAGTCCCAGAACAAAAGTGCAGATTCCGGTATAGTGATGTCTGAGTTTGAGACATTAGTGACATTCCAGCATACCATTTCGCTTCTCAAATCACATTGTATTTTCATTCTATAAGATAAGGCTGAAAAATTAAGCTAATAATAGAAAACTCCCAATAAGCACTAGATCAAAAACACACACACCCCAAAAAAATACTTACAAGAAAATTTTATGTTGGAGAATGAAACATTCACATTAGGAGCAGATCTCTTCTCCTTAAAATATGTATAGGGCTTTATCTTTAAATCAGTTAAAGAAAATGATTCATCTTGCTGTAGTGGAATTTCATAGAATGGTATTGAGAAATTAAGTTTGCTGCAATCTAAAACAAACAAAATACATAAAATCACAACTCCTTCTAAAAGTATGACCGAATTTCCTGTTAATTATAGATGTTTAAATAATAATGGAAGCTGATGCGAGTGGCAAGGAAATGTTTATAGATTTGTTTTGAGCTAGCGGGGAGTAGATGCGTACAATAGACACACAAATGCCTCCATATCATGTTTGAGTCTACTTGGTAGTTGGTCTCAGCTCAGCCAGAAGTGCTCCCTCTAGAGAACGTCTAGATGGAGTATTTCTGGCTGGGAGATGATGAAATGAAGTTGCCTCACCTTGTTCGTGTAAGATCTCTTTAGCTTGGCAGGTCACACCCTAAATAGAAAACAAAGTAAAGAAATTAGGCTTAAGCAAAACTCCTTTATTTACTTATTTGTACTTGTTCCAATGAGATAGGTTTCAAAAGGAGTTGTGTGAAATTGAAGCCAAATTTAATGTTTACCATTTGGGTAAAAACATCTGGGCAAGGTGAATTATTTCCACTGGTGATGTTGCAAAACGGAGACTTCGAGTAGGTCCTGGAGATTCCGTATCCCTTCGTTATCATTGCGAAAATGAAGATGAGGACCGATCTCAGACTCGTCATTTCGAAAAACGATCTTTCTTTCAACCACTACACCAAGTACAGCCTTCGGAATTATTGAATTATACCGAATTGCAACGGAATGCAAATATATAGTTCTGCCGGTAGACCAAAACCTTGAGAAAAGACGCAGCCTATTCCTATTGATTGTATCCAAACATTGAACGAAACCAAAACATTGTCTGCTGGCGCTGGCGGCGAAGCGGCTGCTGAACTGCAATATGACTGCGAATAGGCAGTATGAAAAATTCTACAAGCGCAGTTTCTGCGGGTCTCCTTGTAAATTTTGTGGTAAATCGCCGCGGCAGGGTAATAACTTCTCCCCACGATCAAAATCCTGACATATGGCGGGACTGCGCTGCTCACTAGAAACAATCCTTTGCGCACTGAAGGTGCCCCTACAATTCACGGGTCTCACGAGACAACGCTCGCTAGTGTTAGCGCCTGCCACACGCTGGGTAGGCCATCCCGCCTAGCAGCGGAGAGGAGCCGGCGGCCCGCCCGGAGCGCCCAGAGCTGCCGGCAAGAGGAGAGTTTGTCGCTCATCGTCGAAAAAACGACGCTTGCATATCATCTATGGCTAATCAGCGAAGTTTGGCTTGTTAAAAAATTGCGAGGAAAGGGGGAGGAGAGGTGGGGCTGGCAGTGGACGAGTGTCACATCTTTTTTCAACGCGGAGCCAGAAAGGGCAGATAAAAAGGAGGGGGGAAACTGCACCCGCCGCGAGTGACGCACCGTCTGACCTCTGGTACAAGAGCCTCCCTGGCTCGCCTTCAGACACAACGAGCAAACATCTTTGTTGTGAGCCGCCAGCAAGATTTACTTCCCGCGGTGAAGCCCTCGAAGATTTGCGATTGATTGCACGATTTATTTATATTTATATAGCCAAAATTGGCAAGAATTGTGAATTCTCCTGGAGTTCGTTCGTATTTTCCTCCGTTCGCCTGGAGAGGACTCCACGACCCAGAAATGGTAGTATCTAATCTTCACGTGAAAACGGATGAGAGAAATGGCATCATACGCCCCTTTCCGACCGGGACCGCCCCTACTCAAAGAGGACAAAGTGGTGCCTGAGAGTAGTGCGCAGTTAATCGATTTGGAAGTTAGCGGGGGATGTGCTCTGCGGGGCTGCCTGCATGGCAACACGCGGTGGTGGTGTCGAGGGCCCGACTCGTCAGTCGTGTCTGCCGGTCATTCCCTCCGCCGGAATAATGAAAAGAAAAAGAAAAGGCAATAAGAGCTCGCGAACGATTGTTGGACTATGGCGAACGAGACCGCGAGCAAGAAGCAGAGGAAAGAAACGCCGAGTAGTTTGATGCCTGCCGGGATGCATCCGGGACACGTCGGCTTGTTGGCGGGCCCAGCAGCAGGCTCGCGCGCGGGGACGCGTCGCCGTTTTCGGACGTGGCGATAGCCGGTCAGGTGTCAGGCGGGCCGTGCTCGGCTCCGTCGTGATGGGGAGTGACTCACCGCACCAGAGGCTGCTGAGCAGGCTGTGTACCTGTAGGCTCCAATATTTACAATATTACAATACATACAATATTTTACAATGCTGCCCTACGAGCGGACGGGAGCGGAGGGGGGG
>NW_026267243.1:104829-105888 GCF_000697945.3 Frankliniella occidentalis
TGAAATTTGGTGGCCTGAGAAAAATTTCAGACACACGGAGAGTCGAATCACCGTCCTCGAGGATCCCGCGGGGATCCCGCGCTCTGAGTGGGCGCCCTACCGACTGAACCACAGAGGCGAGATACGTACTGGCGCTCCAGGGAACGAATCATTCTACGCTGTCGCTGACTGGCGTCGCTCCTTGTCTCCCGTAATACAGCACCGACTTTGAACGCGCAGTGGAGAAGACGATCGGGCGGCCGAGCGCCGAGCGCGCTAAATCGTGCTTGTGTCAAATTGTTCGCCCGAGATTCGACTCCCGGCTAGGGCAGATATATATTTTATCTCCTTCACTTCTGGGGCAGATGAGGTTGCTCAATTGTGACCAGTCTGAAACTGTCAGGGGTTCGACTCCCGGCCAGCGCACTTTTTTTTTTTTTTTTTAATTTTTTTGCCGCTTTTCGTCGCTTGGGGCGTGGACGGCCGCTGGTTCGAATAACGTTCATCCCACATTTTTCGAGCTTTTGCAACCCAATATTTCCGTCTTACAGGAGACAAGAAGTGACGAAAAAAATATATTTGCGCTGGCCGGGAGTCGAACCCCGGGCGCATGATCACAGACGATGAAACATTATTGCGCTCGGCTGTCCGTTCGTCTTCTCCCCTATGCGTCACAACCTCTGTCCTGCATTACGGAGGACGAAAAGCGGCAAAAAAAAAAAAAAAATCAAAAAAAATTCCTGATCTCCTGATCTTTACTATTGTCACATGGCACTTCCCCGCCGTTGCCGCCTGGAGCCACACAAAGGTGCACGGGACGGAAAGCATCCCCAAAGGATCACATCCTGGACAGGCGAGGCGGTATTGCCTACCTCAGGCAAGAATCACATCCCGCGACCACGATATGGGATCGTCCAGAAAGTACGTCCGTTTTTCTCAAAATCATTTGGCAAATAACGGGAGCTCGGCGCCTGCGAGACACGGGGTAGGCCACCCCGCAGTACACGTATGCACTGTAGGCAGGATGTTGCCTACTCGTCAGGCGCTATGAGACCATGCACAAGCTGAACTTGGTAGGTT
>NW_026267243.1:106891-111835 GCF_000697945.3 Frankliniella occidentalis
ATCCGCGACACGGTAGCTCTGTATGCACCTTGATAGGGAGTCGGCTTTGGCAGTGTGTCAAAGTGGTCAGTAAAAATCTTACTTTACAGTGCGAACTCCAAAAAATTGAGATATGGTTGATAGAATAGTGTAGACACCCCCCTTCCCCCTACCAGACCAATCTGCAAATGAACCCCAATCCAAAATACATCACCCCCCCCCCCTCACCCTCCCCTCCGCCTTCTCCCGCTCGTCGTCACATAAGTGAGTGAATAATGGACGTTTTTGTGAGCACAACCGGGACGCCGTGGAGGGCAACACACACACGGCTACGGCGCGGCGGCGTCGTGGAGAAGCACTGCCGAGTGTCAGCTCAAGGTCAGGTGGCCGGGCGGCGCGGCGGGCGTTCTGACCGGCGGGGCAGCCTTTGGCTTTAGCCAGCCCAGAACAAACAGGCCCGCAGCCCGTCATCGAAACCCATGTCAAAATGATAGAATCGACAGCAGCAGGGTACAGGAGATCGGCGCCTGCGAGAAGCAACGCAGGCCACCCCGCAGTACACACATGCACTGCAGGCAAGATGTTATCTACCTACCAGGGGCTTAGAGTTTAGAGCTTGCAGTTGCTGAACTTGGTGCAGGTTCGTAATGGCGAACGACGGTCATTTTGTCTGGATAATCCCACTGGTCCGCTTTGGGCTGCCTGTGGTCTGCCTTTGGGCCGATTTTGGTCCGCCTTTGGGCCGCCTTTCGACCGCCTTTTGGCCGCTCTTGGACCACCTGTGGGTTTGGGGTGCCTTCGGTCGCGGAGGGAGCGGACGCGAGGGACGTCACTCCACTCTCGCACGCGGCCACGCGCCACGGAGCCTGCGGAAGTCGTCCACCGGCCGGGGCCGGGGTAACAAGTCTTCCATCGTCGGCCTCGGTGACTGCACCGGTAGATTTCGAGTAATTTCGCTAAATTGGTCCCAGCAGCAAGCCTTTTCCCTAAGTTAAGGCCACGCTGTTTAAATTTTAGTCCGGACAGGACAGGTACACCACCGATCTTTTCAACTGCGCATTAATTTTTCCGCATTAGCACTGGTTGCATTACACGTCTCTGTGCTCGAAGCTTCCATTCGAGCACTTCACCACGCACCCAAAAGGAGGAAGTCCCGCGGGCGCCATCGTCACATATCGCGGCGATTAAAACGTGTATACCATGATTAGGATTATAATAAAAAAAAAGAACGGATGTAGCAGCAGATTGAAAGGCGCAAGGCGCTTCTTTTGGCGGAGCCGAAGGCCGCGCGTTTTGACACGCGCCTCTATGTGAGCGAGGGGAATAAGATCACCCGGCAAAAGGCCCGAACAAGCTGATAACAACCTGCCTCGCAAAACGAGCACAGAGCAGCGACACCGGGGTGGCGGATCGAGGAGTCTGACTTTCTGACCGACTTCGACTTCCACACAGCAGGTGGTATATTTGGTATTCACTTGTGGAGGCCATCATGTGAATTACTACATTACGTATGCAATCAAGAAGTCCGCTTGCATTAGCATTACATAAAGTAAAAAATTCTATATAAGTTATGGCTAAAATTGTGCATAACGGGGTAAGTTCGTTTAAAATTCTGCAGATTTATGCACACCTAAATGGATTGGTTTGGCCTGGAACTCGGAACATGACTGAAAGTGACTGGAAAATAAATGACAGGGCGTGACTGGTTGCAGCCCCGTTCACTGATTGGACGCAGTGTTTACGGGGCCGCGTTGTTGGGGGAATTTCGGTCGGAATAATTACGCTGGCACTACGCTAGTATTACAAAGTATGCAGGACACCGTGGAAGTATGGGGTGACACACGAGTGAGTACCCCACGGTGCGACACCGGCGTTGGGTCCGGGAGTCCGCGTGAAGAAAAAGGAGCGCTGCATCGTCAGCTCAAGGCATTAGCATGGGTGCCCTGGGTGTGCACGGGCAGAAAAAGGATGTGTCGAAATTACGTCCGATCTTAAAACTTCGCGCATCTAATCGACGGCGCTGAACGGGGTGTATTAAGATTGTCCGACCTATTTTCCTCCAACCTCGTTGATATGCTGAAATTTGGGAAGAATGTGCTTCAAAGAGGAACGGGCTTCAGAGGCACTTTAAGTGCAGTGAACGAAAGACCGCGACTGTGACGAAGTGCAGCCCCACGTCACAGAACAGTCAAATGTCCGCTCGGGGTCGTAAATGGTCAAGCCGGGTCAAGCCCAAAAGCCCGGTCAAAAAAATTAAAAATAGGGGAATACGGGGTGTAGTCCATGCTGACCCAGCTGACCTCTCACCAAAGTAACCCATAAGAGTTATCCCTGGACCTGCACCCGGACGTTTGGCGCCACCGCCGAACCGGGAGAGAGGTGTGCAGTCGCTAAAAGAGCGATACAGCGGATAAGTCCTGGCCGATCCCTCACCTAAGCAACCCCCAAAAAGTTGTCGCCATCTTTTGATATGTTGTTCTACGCACTTCAAAACGCACAAATAAGTATAAGTTGTGTGAACAAGAAAAAATATTTCTTCACACTTACATTTTTTTTAGCAGTCAGCGACAGCGTAGAATGGATCGTTCCCTGGAGCGATAAACCGTATCTCGCCTCTATGGCTCAGTCGGTAGCGCGCCCGCCCCCCAGACCGTGGGAGGACGGAGGTTCGAATCCCCGTCGATCTGAAATTTTTCTCAGGCCACCAAATTTCAAATGGACCTCAAACCCGTCATTTCACCTCGCCCCTCTTGTGGTGTTCCGATGGCGTAGTGGTTACCATTGTTGGTGGCACTGCGTCATAGGTGTCAATTAAGTGTCGGCTCTGGACCGGGGTTCGCGCCCCGGTGCCTGGCACCTCGCTGTGGTAGCGGGGTGCATAATAAGACCTAGAAACTGGCTGAAAAGGACTCCATGACCTGTGGTGGGTCAGTACAGTTTAACCAACGTACGCCTCAACCGTCTCACAAACCCCGGGAGTATGTTCTGACCACTGCGGTTGGGAGCGGCTGTTCGGAACAGAGACCACAGTTCGCTAACTACTGCGGTGGGATGAGGAAAGTACTCCCCCATTTTTATTTTTTACTTTTGAAGCCTGTTCCTCTTTGAAGCACATTCTTCCCCAATTTCAGCATATCGACGAGGTCGGAGAAAGATAAGTAGGACAAAACCGAGGTGGGACAGCACTTTTGGGGATTTTGGGAAAATTACCAGGTCGGAGAAAAGTAGGCCGGACAATCTAGCTGCACCGGGGAATACGCCCTTCACCCCGCAGTCGGCGGCGACTTCTGAGTTCGTAAAGGGATCAGCCGCTTCCAACCACATGTGCTCATCAGAACACACTCCCACTACCGGTTGTTGGACTTAGAGTTGTCGCAAGGTGAGCAAAACTGAAACCCAGATTACGAGACCTTACCCCCTAGAGGACTGTTCTTCCGTCCCGAGGGGTACGCGGGTATCGAACCCACAACCCCGAATGCCGAATCCAATCGCCAGGCACAGCGACCCTGCCACGAAAAGCTACCAAGCCAACGGAGGTGAGCTGAATTCCGAGCCTCGAGTAGAACCGCCGACCTCCCACGATTTGGGCTGGTGCTCTACCGTCTGAGCCATAGAGGACGCGTGGCGCAACCGCTATCGCAGGTTAGGTCAGGGGTAAAAATGTAGGATGTGAAGGTAATTTGTGTTTGTTCACAGATATTTTTCAAGTGTATGTTTGAACCTCGGTGTGAACAAAAATTTTGTTCCTGAGAATGTGATGACGATCTGATGCAAGAATAACTTCACTTTAAAATTGCAAGTTCTCCCTAATATTACTGTCAAATCATTTCAACCAAAGGCATCATTTTTATTGATCTACAGGATGGTCCACAGACCCCTTCCTTTATTTTGCTTATACTGTACCGGATGCAGGCGTGCGGGCGGGTTGCATACTCGTACGGGGCTATAAGGCGCCGCGGTGAGCGACGGTAGGCAAGCCCGCCCGCACGCGTGCATGCGGTACGGTATAAGCAAAATAAAGGAAGGGGTCTGTGGACCACCCTGTATTTTTCTTTCTTTTTCTATTTTGGTTGGGGGTGGGGGGTGGGGGAGTTGCGACCCTCTTTCGCCCCCCGTTGTTCAACCTTGACACCGTCGCGTACAAGCAAGACCTATACACACGATGTGTGCTCCCCTTGCAGAGCCTCGGCCGCCTCGGCAGCGCCTCGCCGCGTACAGTCCGCGCGCGCATACATTTCTTAAACAAGCCGGGGCAGCAGTTTCGCACTAGGAAGGACGAGCGAGTATACGAGAGCACGCGCGGGGGCCTCCGCGGAGGTCAGGGAACACGAAAAGTGTCCCGACAGCAGCGCGCGGGGCACATCGTGTGCTGCTGACGTCAGATGAGTCAAATTTCAGAAGCGCTGACCGGTGGTGGTTCGCTGCAAGGAGACCGTTTAAAAAGAACCAGACGTGACACTCTTGGCTGGAGGGTTGTATCGCCCACGGACCAATCATTTATTAACGAAGGCGCCAAGTTTCGGCGTCTTTGCTTGCCAAAATTTGTTTTCTAAAGCGGCCAAACACTGTGAGAAATAGAAGGAAGGTTTACAGGAAAATTTTCCTTGACGCAAGTTGTATGAGATTACAATTCGTCATCGTAAAAAGAATGATTTAAATGCAGTACGTATCGTCTGAAAATCCACTGTCGAAAAATTAATGCGCTCTCGTAAATTTAATCTACGATATTTGAAAGTCGACCTTATTTTAAATAGAGGCCATAATTTCTACAAGGTAATAGGCAAGAAAATGCCAGTCTTTACAATAAAGGCCATAGGGATGACAACATTTTTGTAAAGCAAAGTGACCAAGGCGTTTTGAGTAAAAGCGGGCTTGTTGAAGAAGTGCAAGCTCCAGTTTGAAACATTTCGCCTTCTGGTAATCGTCCTCCATCGCGGCATGCGCACAGCGCTCAGTCAGGGGGAG
>NW_026267243.1:111885-127649 GCF_000697945.3 Frankliniella occidentalis
GGGGCTGCCTGGGTCGGAGTAAAAAAACCAAATGACAGGAGCACGTGACCACATGTGAGATCATATGAGAACGTGGAAGAATCAAGTTATTCTGGACTCGCTGGTAACTCAGGTTATGCCGCCGAGAGCTTTCATGTGTGTTGTGTACTTGCCAGGAAAGGACGGTGAGTGGTAGGGGACGGGGAAATTCATTCATCAAACTCTAATTGTGTCCGTACTGAGTGATTACTCCGAGCCAACTTGCATACGTTTATCCGCTCACCTCGTCACCTCTATCCGTTTTCTATCCTCGAAAACATCCTTCAGAACACGGCCACCTTCCTCCTTGCACTGCAAAATGCTCTCAAAGAAAAGGCTCGTATTGCAATCAAATTTTTTTGCAACTTGCAAAGAATAGTGAGGAACAGACCATCTCAGTGTCGGTGACGAGAAGAAGAAGAAGAAAATAATAACCGAAACAGGGAACAGTTGGGCGAGGGGCGAAGAGGGACGGAGGGTGGGGGCGATTAGAAGGCAGTGGTGCTTTTCCGGTTTGTTGACTCTTTTCTTCTTATCACCTTAGCTGAAATGGTCCATTGAAAATACTTGCAGATCATTTTTTCCCCCTGTTAGCTTGGCACCACTTTAGAAGGCAGGTTCCCCCAGGGGCAGGGGAGGCATCTGCTGTCGTCGTTAGAAAAAAAAAACAAAAACAAAAACAGAAACAAAAAGAACTATCAACAAACTCTTTATTTCAGCGCGGCATAGTGTGACGCCGTCCGAGATATACCGTTTTGTTTGGCTTTATTGCCATTTCCACCGTCGCGGGGTCGATGGCATCACGCCTCGCAGGATCGCGGTCCGCCCCTCCGCTTGAGCGCACGAGCCCGCGCGCGCGCGCACACACACGCACGCACACACACGCACGCACACACACACACACACAACAGCGCGCGCGTTCTATTTCTAGCCGCGACAATTCAACTGATATGAGAAATTCGACGCTCACACACGGCTGCGCTCTGCTATTAGCCGCTGCGCCAAGCAACTAATAATTGCAACTAACTCGGTACTTTTTTTCCGCTCATTTTTTTTTCCATTTCTGTTCGCGGGAAACGTGAGAACAAACAGTGCGGCTGGACACATGACGCGCACCGTCTCGCGTCCGGCCTGACGTCGGAGCGACATATATGCATAATCGCTGGCAAAGTCTCTCCCTGTTCCAGCGTCCATCCGAGAGCCGAATTATCCAAAGGCGAACACACGCACACACACACTCACGAGCGTGCGCGGGACACACACACACAACAACCAACCACACTCACACACACACACACACATACACACACACACAAACGCGCGATATCAATGTTATTGACAGGACCGGTTGACGAGCGTATAAAGGATAGAGAAGCGGGAACACCCAGCGGCAAGAACAAAAGAGGACACAGATGAAGCGGGCGAAGATGGGCGGGTGTTCAACCAAAGCCAGATGCTCGAACCTGATTGTGCAGTAGGTTAGGACTTTCTGAATGTACACGAAAACGTTGCCTTTTTAGGTCAAAAATTGTCTCTTTACATTTAGAGTGTATTATGCTTCGAAATTCTTTGCAAGCTGCAAAGAAAATTGGATGCAGTACGAACCTTTTCTTTCTGTATTTTTTGCAAAGCATTTTGCAGCGTGATTTCCAGAGCTCTTTAGGGCGCCGTGCAGTTCGGTGCATCCTCCTGACGCACACGCAATTGGCCAGCTGGAGAGACGACACCGCGATGCCTTCCAAAATAAACAACAAACCGCTGCAGGTTTAATCTCGGCCCGATTTGAGGCACGTCCTTGACGTCATGCGAGAAATGACTCAGTCGCGGACGTCACCAAGCTGGTGGCGGGGCGGGGCATGGCGGGACGGGGCGGGGCGGGAAGGGGCACACAACACTGCCGTTGAACTTGTCGCGCCCCGCCTCCCCCTCCCCGGTCTGATCGTCATTCTAGGAGAAGTCCATCTCTCTCTCTGTTTATCACCGGATCAACCGATCTGAGCGCCGACAACCGACAAATAAAAGAGATCATTTCCGAGAAATAGGCTTGCACTGTACTAGTGGACACCACCTGTCTCTTTAGACACGCTCATCAAACTGATGCAAAAGATGACAGGGTCTCTCAGATAAACACATACACCACAGTGAAGTTTGAAGTGTGTGTAGACTGGGTATTACATCCAGTGGAAGGTGCAACCTTAGTCCTTTCCACCCTGATTTGTGAATCGTTTTGCCTTGCTGAAGGTAGTCCTTAACAGGACTCACAATCAAAATGTGCTTTGTCACACTTTTAGATAGAATGAATAATTATTGTCGTAACGATGCATAACAGAAGAAAATAAGCTTTATAGTTTAGTTTTGGTTGTTTGGGTACCTACTCAGTTTATATTTTTATTGGGATATATTACCACTTTATTTTAATAATAAATGCACATTTGCGCAAATTTTTAAACTTCTACAAAAGTGTCTTATCGAACAGTCATCGTTGTTCGCTTAGCAACCAACAACGAGAAAACCGTGAGAGGGGGCCTCAACTCCGGAAATTTGGTGTACAGCCACCATGGCAATCTTTCGATAATCTTGGCAATCTCTTGGCGATTGAATCGAAAAAAAATAAAAAAATAAATCGTTTTTGCCTACATTCAGGGTGAAAGTAGTGCCCTTTACCTATCAGCAAAATATTCATCTAGCATTCTGGCAATCTTAGCAATCTGGTGTACACTCTATAAGAGAGTCGAGGCCCCCTCAAAACCATGTATCTTATATTTCGCTGTACTAGAATTTTCAAGAATAGTCCGCTTGTTTTGAGAACAAGTGTAGCAATGCACGAGGACAGTGTTCTGAAAACAAGTTACTTTGTACACAAGACAATGTAGAATGTTCTAGAGGTTTCCACTACGGCCAAATATCGAGTACACGGTTTTCTAGGTGTAATAAAGATACGCTCTTGTGGCCCACACTTGACGGCATCGGCTCCCTCGTAACCACCCACAGAGGTCGAGGTGGGCCTAAAGGACTTTATCTTTCTCTACCATGTTCCACTGCCTTGTTTAATTGTGGGGCTTCCGCTGAAAATCCCCCAGACAAAACGACCCCACCAGACCTTAACTACAAGATGTTTACCACGTAGCGCCTGTGATCCCACACCAGGACGACCAGAACTCCCCCCGCCTCCCTCCCCGCCCTCTCTGGCTTCCTCTGTGATCCTCTGCCCGAGAGACGTGCGTCCGCACCACGCCTCACCCCGCCCCACCCCGCCCCGTCCTGGTCCTGACATATAAGCCCGTGGGTGCTCAGCTGTGGGCACAGTCCTGCTCTCGCTCCATCTCTCGCGCACCGCTCTCGACACCAGCCCCAGCCCCAACATGGCCAAGATCCTCCTCTGCCTCGGCGTCGTCGCCCTGGTCGCCCTGGCCGCCGCTGCCCCCAAGCCCGAGGAGAAGTTCACCACCAAGTACGACAACGTCAACATCGACGAGATCCTGGCCAACAAGCGTCTCCTCAACAACTACCTCAACTGCATCCTGGATAAGCCCAAGGCCCGCTGCACCAACGACGCTCTGGAGCTCAAGAGTGAGTACATCGCGGTAGTGACCAGCGCACTAGGGTCAAGGGAAATCCAAATATTATGGGGCGAAAAAAGGATCAGGACTGTCACTGGAGTCTAAGGAGACCCCATGGTATTTGCACCCCCGGATAAAAATACCATGGGGGGCTCAGTGGACTCTAAAGGCCGTCTTGATCCTTTTGGGACCCCTTAGTTTCTGGATCCCCCTTTCCCATTGTCCACGCGGTTTCTGAACGGCCCCCTAAGACCCGCCAGAGCCAGGACTGCACTGCAGGCCGCCTGGAGGGCGTAGGCAGTGCACGCCGACACCCGTGCATGCAGGAGTTGCCTACCTGGCATCCCGCAGGCGCCAACAGGCCGCTCGGGCGCACCATCGGGAGACTATCGACTTCTACCAACTTAAAAGGGTCGTTGCTTGTCGCTTTCGCGAGGCGGGGGATATTTTTCTGCTTTAAGCCGTGGCGAGACCACGGTGAGGTCATACCGTGCCCGACGCAATGATCTCCCCGCGGCAGCCCGACGCTGTAAACACTTAGCGCGCCCGCGTTGTGTGCGTAGCAAGCAGTACTGTACGGCGCGTGTGCGAGAGCAACAGAGAAGCATAAAAACAGATGGGGGGAGGGGGGGGGTAGACAGCGACGGCAGAGGGCAAGGCCAAGGACGCGGACGCGCTTTGCGTTCACAGGGGGGAGGGAGGGTTCAGCGAGACCCCCTCGGCAACGGACTCTGTCCGCGGGGAGTTGAACGCGGGAAGGGCACAAGGGCTCCCAGCTCCTAGCTCTCCGCTGGCGCCCCGCGGGCCGGCGGTGTCGTGTCGCCTCAATTATAGTTTGTTGTTTTAATTAGTCTCAAAACAAAAATAGTGTTCTGACGTCGCGCTCTCCGCGCACACGCGATGGGATGGGGCAGTGATTAAAAAAGGCATTCGGCGAGTGAGTGGTGTGTGTGTGTGTGTGTTGTCGTGCACGCGCCTCGTCTCGGCCTCTTTCGGCTGATGTGAGCGTGAGTAAGATCAGAAATTTAAATCAAGCCGTACAGTTTTTTTCGGGTTTTTTCATCCTCTTCGCTTTACGGCCTCCGTGCGCTCGGTGGTCGTATATATATGTATGTGTACACGTTCTCGGCTTTGCGGAAGCTGCCCGGCGCCGGGTGCCGTCCTCCACCTACCAGCTCCTCTGTCTCTCTCACATGAATAAGGAGATACGAGCCCCGGGACTTTTCCTCTCGCCGATCCGACCGGCACCCCTGAATGTGGCTCGTTTGCAGAGAGCTTTCAGGTGGTGTGATTCTGCCGGGAGGAGTGAGAGAGAAACGTATATCTCCTGGGGCAATTTTAACACGGCCGCACGAGAGCGTGTTCCCAAATGAAATGATGGTCGGGACGCGGCGCGATGACGCGCAGGCCGCGCATGGTAATGTAGGTGTCTCCCGCAGATAGGGCACTGCAAAAAGTAAACGACTGGTAACGAGTGGAAAAAATTTAGTAAAACCTGTCGGTACGAGTCGGATTACAACACGAAGCATACTTTGTGTGTGGAGACTTCTGTGATTTAGAGAGCGTGCGCGCGCGAGAGAGAGGCAGGGGAGATGGAGGGAGGAGGAGGGGGAGTGAATATACACTAGGTTGAGGGAAGGGGTACGAAGATGCAACTGTCCCATGGGAACAACTTCCGGCAATCTCGTGTGGGAAAAGACTCGGCCGGCTTGACACAGAACGCGCCGGGCAAATCTCGGGCCAATCATGGCTACACTTTGCTGCTCATCCTCCTGGATGAGAGCAGCCAATCGTGTCCCGACCGTGCGTGTCACACAAGAACAAGGCCGCAATCTCTCTCTCTCTCTCTCTCTCTCTCTCTCTCTCTCTCTAACCCCCCCTCTCTCTCTTCAGCATGGAACCTCCCTGGGTATTGCAAGGAGTTTCCTCAGTTATTTAAAAGTATTGACCGCGCTAAGTGTGAGCCGCGAGAACCGGCGCGGACCTTGCTCGATGGACCCAGCTCCGCTTATAATGCAATTCGTAACGCAGTAGTTCGTACAGCTCAAGACGCCGCATTCATAGCTATTGGCAGCAGCCCTCGTAGCACCAAACAATTTCTGCACGCTTTTAAAACGTTCTTTTAGTCCCCTGTTGGTTCGGGGTACCCAATGGGGTGTGCAACAAATTCGCGAACAAATCGATATTATTATTATTATTATTTCGACATTTTAGACAATTTAGTTCTTGATGTCGCTCAGCCCTAACACCCCACACGTTTCACTCTTACAATCTTTTCCCCTATTAAGTCGAGCAACTTTCACCCTTCACATAAAACAAGCAGGATGTGTATGGAGCTTATTGCTAATTTTCTGGTTCTATTCTCTGTCACACAGAATCCATCCCCGACGCCCTGACCAACGAGTGCATGAAGTGCTCCGAGAAGCAGAAGGAGCTGTCCGAGAAGGTGGTCCGCCACCTGGCCGAGAAGGAGAAGGAGTCCTGGGAGGAGGTCAAGGCCAAGTTCGACCCTACCGGCATCTACGAGAAGAGGTACGAGAAGATCGCCCAGGAGAAGGGAGTCGCTGTCTGAGCCGTCGCCCCAACGTCACCATCACCAAACACTCAACCCACCAAATGGTTGGCAATGACGTCCGTCAACCTCAATTCAAAACCAAAAAAATAAATATTCAATGTACATAAAGTTTTGTTTTTTGAATATTTTTGCTGTGAATCATCATGATAACGATAACAATAAAAAATCTGATCTTGTAAAACAATGAAACTTCTTAAATTGAACCCATTGCACAGTAACTCCGACAGTCGCTAATGAACCAGAAGCTCCGCCCCTTTGTGGAGCAGATCTGAAATTCGAGAGCGATTTTTGATATCACATTTTTTAAGTACCGAAATAGGGGATAAAGTACCCAATTTTTACCAAAATTTTAGGTACCCAAACTTTAAGAATTTTTTTCACACACTTAAAAATAAAAATTTCAAAATCGCTCTCGTCAAACGAAAGCTACATCTTTTAAGAGTAAAAGAGTATTTTTGTCGTTGCTGTAGGTCCATCCGTTGTCGCGCAATCCTGCACACGGTAAAGGCCCGTAACCCTCCACTTCGAGACAAAGAAGGGCATGTTCCCGGAGAAGCAAGCAGACGTTGTATAAATAAAAACGTAGCTTAATCCTTGCTCTTTCTAAATATCTTTCGTTGAAAGCGCTACTATTCTTCGTTTTCTTGTAGTTACTATTTTCCCAAACCCTTGCGTTTCACAGGTCTGCCCCCTTAAATCGACGTTGAAGAAATCCATTTTTCACTGGGAGAAATAAGGCCGCGATCGGCCTTGACAGCACCGCGTCAACGATCCTGTTTGAAGCTACACAGTTGTATATACCAGGTGGCTGATTCACGCCGCGCGCTTCTATAGTTATGCTGTACCGCATGCACGAGTGCGGGCGGGTTGCCTATTAGCTCGGCTCAAGGCGCCTTGGACAGAGGCGATAAGCAAGCCCGTCCGCACTCGTGCATGCGGTACAGCATAACTACAGAAGTGCGCGGCGTGAATCAGCCACCTGGTACAACCGACATGGCCACGGGCAGCTTCACTCGAACCGACTGTAGGCCAAAGACAAAGTGCACTCGGCGCCGTTTGTTCAAGGAAGGCCCTCTCCCCATCCCCCGACAAACCCCGGTCAAAAAAATAAATAATAAAAAATGGGGGAGAGCGCCTCTTACACCGCAGTCGTTGGTGACTTCTGTGATCGCGCGACCAGCCGCTTCCAACCACAGGGGGCAGAACATACTCCTGGAGGTACTGGCATGTTCGACGCGTACGTTGGTTAAACTGTTCTGTTCTGACCCACTAGGTCGTAAGTCTAATAAACGCACCCGCCACCACAGCAAGGTGCCAGGAAACTGGAGCCCCTTACACCCGCCTGGCTGGTGATTTTTCTAAAACCCATAAAAGTGCTTTCCGACCTAGCTTTTGTCCGACCTAGTTTTCACCGACCTCGTCAATCTGCTCAAATTTGGGAAAAATGTGCTTCAAAGAGGAACAGCGAGGGGGAAACGACTGTTAAACTTTGTGTCAGCCGGATTACGGATTACCCGGATTACCTCCGGTGTGTCCTCCGGATTACGTTGCTTTTTCTCTAGGATTGCCCCGGATTACCCTAAAATTTCCCCGGATTACCCCAAAATTTCCCCGGATTACCCTGGATTTTGTAGAATTTCCTCGGATTACCCCTGCCGGATTACCAAACGGCTGTCAGCCGGATTACCTTAGTCGTTTCCCCCTCGGGAACAGGCTTCAGAGGCCATGAAGGAGTACTTTAAGTGCAGTGAGGGAAAGACCGCGACTATGACGGAGTGCATCCCCACGTCACAGAACAGTCAAAAGTCCGCTCAGCTCCGTAAATGGGCAAGCCCAAAGGCCCGGTCAAAAAAAATTAAAAATGGGGGAGTACGCCCCTCATCCCGCAGTCGACGGCGACTTCTGTTCGTAAAGGGATCATCCGCTTCCAACCACAGCGCTAAAACATACTCCTGGGGTTGTTGGACTTACAGGTGTCGCAAGGTGAACAAGACTGAAACCCAGATTCCGAGGGCTTACCTCCTAGAGGACTGTTTTCTTTTTCCCCCGCACTTCAAAACGCACAAATTAGTATATGGTGTGCGAACAAAAAATTTCCTACACACTTGGCTATGGCTCTATGACTCTATGGCTCTATGGCTTAGTCGGTAGAGCGCCCGCCCAGGGCGTGAGAGGTCGACGGTTCGACTCCATAGGCTCGGCAAGATTTTTCGCTTTTCCATTTGGCGATGGTGTACGGCCTCAGGGGCGACCTATAGTTCAAGTAGAATCGGTACACGGCTCACCTCCGTTGGCTTGGTAGCTTTGGTGGCACCCGGACGTTTGGCGCCACCGCTGAACCGGGAGAGAGGTGAGCTGGACTACCTTGTCGCTAAAAGAGCGATACAGCGGCTAAGTCCCGGCCGACCCCTCACGTAAGGAACCCCAAAAAAGTAATTGCCATCTTTAGATATGTTGTTCCCAGCACTTCAAAACGCACAAATAGGTATATGTTGTGTGAACAAAAAAATATATTTCTTCACACTTACAATTTTTTTAGCAGTCAGCGACAGCGTAGAATCGATCGTTCCCTGGAGCGTCAGTCCGTATCTCGCCTCTACGGCTCAGTCGGTATCGCGCCCGCTCAGAGCGCGGGAGGTCGGCGGTTCGATTCTCCGACGATCTGAAATTTTTCTCAGGCCACCAAATTACGAATGGACCTCAAAACCGTCATTTCACCACGCCCCTCTCGTGGTGTTCCGATGGCGTAGTGGTTACCATTGTTGGTGGCACTGCGTCATAGGTGTCAATTAAGTGTCGGCTCTGGGCCGGGGTTCGCGCCCCGGTGCCTGGCACCTCGCTGTGGTAGCGGGGTGCATAATAAGACCTAGAAACTGGCTGAAAAGGACTCCATGACCTGTGGTGGGTCAGTACAGTTTAACCAACGTACGCCTCAACCGTCTCACAAACCCCGGGAGTATGTTCTGACCACTGCGGTTGGAAGCGGCTGTTCGGAACAGTGACCACAGTTCGCTAACTACTGCGGTGGGATGAGGAAAGTACTCCCCCATTTTTATTTTTTAGTTTTGAAGCCTGTTCCTCTTTGAAGCACATTCTACTCAAATTTCAGAATATCGACGAGGCCGGAGAAAATTAGGTCGGACAAAAGCTAGGTCGGACAGCACTTTTAGGGATTTTGGAAAAATTACCAGGTCGGAGAAAAGAAGGGCGGACAATGTAAATACACCCAAATCAAATCCCCAGCAAGAGTCCTCTCCGACCTAGGTTTTGTCCGACCTATTTTCCTCTCAAATAGGTCGGACAAAACCTAGGTCGGAGAGGACTCTTGCTGGGGATTTTGGAAAAATCGCCAGGTCGGAGAAAAATAGGTCGGACAACTTTGTTATTGATCAGACGTCCACTCGCGACAAAACACAGCATGGTCGCCGGCGTGACGCGCTTTGTTTGTTTAGGGACGACGCTACGCCACGCCTTCTCCTCAGAGATAACTTCTTCTTGTCCCTCGTATCGGGCATTACAATTACCAAATGCTCTGAAATTCTTTGCAAGCGGTACAGAAAATCCTTTGCTATGCGAACCTAATATTATTTGCAGTATGGATCATAAATGCCCGGTAGTAATTTTTTTTTAGTTTATGGCCCTCAACTTGCCCCCCCCCCCCCTGCGAGATAGGTCGGCAAGCGAGTGAATGGAATGACGTGACGTGCGCGCCAAGACCCCGTGCGCGTAGGCATCCCAACGAACTCCTACGAAGGTTGTGTAGTGGGCCGACTTGGCGTTAGAATCGAAAGGAAGAAGGACACTTAGGGGCCGTTCACAAATTACGTCACGCATCTGCCGGGGGGGAGGGGGTCTCTGCCCGCGTGACGGTCCTATGCTGAAAGCATTAGAAGGTTAGGTTAGCCGCGTGACGTGGGGGAGGGGGGGAGTCAAAACCACCTGAAATTTGCGTGACGTAATTTGTGAACGGCCCCGGTCGTCCACATATTACGTCACGCTATTTTTGGCAGTTTTTAACCCCCCCTCCCCCCACGTCACGCGGCTAACCTAACCTTCCAATGCTTTTGGTATAGGACCGTCACGCTAGCGTAGACCCCCCCTCCCCCCCAAACGCGTGACGTAATATGTGGACGACCCCTTACGGACAATAACATGTGCCCTGCCCGGGTATAGACACCTCTCCTCTCCTCTCAGAAAACGTTTCGTGATGCATTCTCTTGACAAAATGCGTTTGTGATGCACTCTCTCGCATGCACTCCCATCCGGTTTGCGATACTTGTAGAATCTATGCCGAGGGGGCAATAACTCCCTTGTGATGTGTACACATGATTCCCGGAGTTCTTGCCCCCTCGATCTATGCGATGGTGGATAACTGAGGTGCTTTTTGCGATTCCTATTTTATCGCATAGAGGAATGTGTGATTTACAGGAAGAATATAAAATCACCAGAGAGGTATCGCAATGACTTTCCATTACAATTTTCACTATATTTTTGCAATAATTTATCCATTTTATTTTTGTCGCAATTTAGTATGAAGCTGCCGTATTTTCAGGACTAGGACCGTTCAAAGGAAGAGTGCGTCTACTCCTGTAGCACGTGTCACTCTGACTTGTTTTTGTTGTTGTTTCTTTCAATCAACTTAGCAAAATTCTAAACGCCATCCTGCTCAACATGCTGAGAGCCACGCCGCACGGGGCACGGTGCACTCTGCAAAAGAGGCTCTGGAAAGTGTGTGAATGTCGCTCACTTGCAGGTGTGTGAATTTCCATTCACTAGAATCCATGGGCCTCATTGCGATCAATCTTAATTTGCAGAATCCAACCAGCACCGCGAATCTGGCAAGATTTCCAAAGCCACGAGCAGAGAGGCGGGCCCGTGTGTGCAGTACGCGTGTCACTTGTCACTGACTGTCGCCCGTTGCGCCGCGCGCACTCGGTGGCACGGCAACCTTCAGCCCCGCGAGACAGAGAGAGCCGTGAACCTGAGCGGGCAGGCCGAGGGGCAGGCAGTGCGCACCGTGCGCGGTCAGACTTCTGCCGGAAGGAAGCGGAGGAGGAAGGAAGGCAGGCTGGGAAATCAACCGGCTCGCCTCTCTATCGGAACGCGCACCCGATCGTCTGTCCCCCGTCGGCCCCTCGCCCGTCGTGCGTAGCATCGCGTCGCGTTGGCTCGGCTCGCCCCTCCTGCACAGTCCAGCTGGACGGCGCGGGTGCATCCTAGTGCACGCTCCCGCTTGAACCCCGTGGCGGTCAACCGGTGTACGGGTCATAGAGCCGTAGCAGCCAACGCGGAGCCAAAACAGTCGATCCTGCCCCCGCTTCGCTCCGTTCAACAGCTGTTACATTCAGTTGAATTTTAATTCCGTATGATAAAGTCGTTAGGAGGTCAAGTTCAGGGCGCCCAGAGCGCTATTTTGTCCGCTCCCACAGTTAAAAAAAAAAAGCTGCACCAAGTATCTCCGGGCGGGCCTCTGGCCTCACACAGCTGCCTGGCGGGCTGGCCTACCCAGCGCGTTGCAGGCGCTCGTCAATAGCGTCGCCTCGTGAAACGTTGCACCTCCCAAAGTCAAGGGGTAATTTTGAGTTCAGTTTTTCGAGCAGGGTCCTTCTGCCTAAGTTACTAACAACGGGTGGTTTTACGTGTGTGAACCACAAGCACATTTTGGCCCAAAATTAATTGTTTTCTTTAAGACGAGTTGTTGTAGGAAAACATTTTCATTCGAATGAAAGACAACAATATCATAGCGTGTGTCGAGAGTAAAATTGATCTTGGTTTAAAATTTGTTTGAAATTTACTTGGAACAGGAAAACACACATAACACACTGCCAACCAAGCTGCCCTCCCTACTACTAGTTACTAAACTAAAGGGAAACCCAACAGTTCTAAGTACTTACACACAAAAAAGTGAACTTTCAAGCAGACACACACTAGTGTGTTCTTACCAAAGTGCGTACATGGAACCGTGTACACTGGGAATCCAAGTGTACAAATGTCGCACACCTACAGGTGTTTGAAAACATGCACATGCTTGTCAGGTGAGCGACAAAATATTCACAGACACCTGCAGGTGTACAACATTTGTACACTTGGATTTCCAGAGTACTTGCCATAGTACACACGTATAAGTATGTTGAGTCTGTAGTGCAATTTACCGTATGTAATCATAACAATTTCGCCGCTCTGGAACTCCTCGCGCACTTCCCGGTCTCATCGCGTGTACTTTTCGATATATCGATCGATTGCTGTGCGCGCCGCACACTCCCGGCTTCCCTCTTCTCCTCGGGGCGGCACGACACGCACGGCTGCCATAACCGCCAACGCCGTCGTCGTCGTTCGTCGGGGTTCTCGTCAACACAAACACTTATTGTGTGAAATCCGCGCTGCGATACTCTTGAGGCGCCGGGCCAGATATTCCGCTCGCGCGGAGCGGGCGGCCAAACCGCAGCACGTCGGCTGCAAACGCGGCAATTTCCAGGAACATCGCGCAGTTGTCGCCCCCCCCCCCCTTCCTTCTTTTGGACCCATCCGCTGGTCGTCAAAGCGCTGGGTGCTACTTGGTGCGCTTGGCGGAAAGACCCCAGCGTTCATAAACCCCCGAACATGGGACGACCCCCCAACTCGTCATTGTATGAGCGTGACGGGGGAACATCACCCCTCCTACCGCGACGAGGTATTATACATTTTTGTGGGATTCTTTTTGCGTTGCTCCTTGTTTTGAGCCTGGGGCGGCGGGGCAGTGATGGCATAACAAATCTATCACATCTGTCAACGTCCATATCACAGTGGAAATTCCGTCCAGGTCCAGGGTTTTAAGCAGACGAGCGGAAGAAAAACGGGAACGTATTGTTTGTTTATTTGTCAATCTTCTTGAAAACGTGGACGTTGTTTTCATCGTGCGCAGCGGGGAAAGGGGGGGATGGAATATTATTTGTCAACTGGTCAACACAGAGTACAAAGTCGGCGCCATTTTAGGCAGGCGCGATGACTACATTTTTTGACTTGGGCCTCAGTTCGGGACGAGTGTCTGCCTGAGATTAACTCCAGTCCGGCGTGAGCCAGGCTCATTCCTCCTCGCCTAGCCGCGAACCTCAAATGCAGTAAAACTATGTAATGGGGCCTAGCCATCAGACAAGGTTAACCCAGTCCCCCCACCAAAGCCGCGTGCGCCGTTTACAAAAGAAAACATCCTGGGGCCGGAGGAATAAAGTAGACAACGCCATCACATCACTAGCCCCGTCGGTGGAATGATAATTTTGGGACGGACACACGCGTGTTTTGTTTTTGTGGCCCGCTGCCCAGGACGTTCCTCTCCGGCTTTGGGAAGCCCCTGGGAGCGCTCCGCGCCCGGCGTCCGGCAGGGGAAACCGCAAAGCGCTCAAAGCACAGGGTGGGCGGCGGGGCAGGAGCTCTCCCTCCCCTCACGAAGTAGCCGGGCACGAATAACTTTTTATTTTTGAAGTCATTGCCTTTACAGTGGCCTTTACGGAGGGATTTCGGCAACGCACAGGAAATCCAGGTGTGCGACAGAATTTCATCACACCTGCAAGAGAGCGACATTCGCACAGCTGGACTTCCAGTGCAGCCCTGCAATAGTGCGACTTTAGCCGGCCTTAATTTTCCCGGTGTAGGATCTCTCTGGCACGCGCCAGTTATTTAACGATATTCTAGGTTGTACTGTATCTGAAAAGGAGGGGATGACGGGGAGATTTTAAATGCCCCCTCCCCCCCCCCACCTCCTAGCAACTGTCTAACCAATAAACTGCCCGGCATGCAAATTATGCTGCAGTCTGCATAAATGTGGTGAAAGATTGCGCACAACCGAGTAGCACACGCGTGCACAACACAAATTCTGTAATTTTTCGCGAGCAGTATACATGTTTAACCCTTTCTGTGCCCTCTTCCCTTTTTCCCTCACAGGAAGCCCTCTCTAAATTTAGGAATTTTAAATTTTTGTCTGACGAAGAGGAAATATTTAGGGCAGACTTTACTCTAATCACTGCGTAGAGGCTTTGCTTGTCAAAATTTTGGCAGTCCATTAAAGACAGTCAAATTTTGGGGGGCATTTTAGCCTCTTTAGAATGTCATAATTTGGTCTCCTAATGCCAAATTTTACCAATTAAAACGGCATAGCCGCAAAAACTGGCAGTCTCTCGGAGAATGC
The DNA here is from genome assembly GCF_000697945.3 of Frankliniella occidentalis. Classification (NCBI taxonomy): domain Eukaryota; kingdom Metazoa; phylum Arthropoda; class Insecta; order Thysanoptera; family Thripidae; genus Frankliniella; species Frankliniella occidentalis. Next base: position 126,200 of record NW_026267243.1, read on the forward strand.
AAAAATTTGGTAGTCAAAAAGGAATGGCAATGTTACCGGCCAACAGGAAGAGTTGCGTGTTAAACGGAAGTGTTTGTATTTTAATCTGCTAGTACAGCACCAATTTCAGATCGGTGCATACTACTCCGCGTTCACACTTATTTTTCCTGTTCTGTGTTTCTCGCTCGTAAAATGAGATGCAATTCAGAGCGGCTGGTGGACCAAAAGATGCGCCATACGGTATGGTAGGAATTCCCCCGCGCGCACGCAAGAGGAAAACGATTCTAATATGGCAACGGCTTACGTTCTCAGCGACGCCAATTTCACGACAGGAAAATTTTTAGTTGGAGGGCACACAACGCCACAACGACGACGGGCCATTTTCCTACTGCCCAAATACTGGGACCTAGCCCATTAAAATACACTTTTCGGGTAGTGCCATGATAGAAATAAATGTACCCGTGCTGAGTTGGAGTCAAAGTAGTAGTCAGTCTGCACTCTCATCCTGTTACTTATTTTTTTTTCACCCCCTGTCAGTATTCCTGCTGCGTAAAAACTTTTATAAACTACTGACAACTCTTTTCATGAGTACGAAATAGTTTAATTTTACGCTCTTGACACTTTTTTTTTGCTTTTATCGATGTGTTATACTTACAACGATATACAGAATAAGTAACACATTAGTCAGTAATACTGCCGCGTAAAAACCTTTATAAGCTACTAATAAATAAATCAGTACAGGTCTGAGAGTGTGGCGTCACGAGGACCCGGGCACCATACCCTCTGAGGATAGGCTGGGCTCACTATGCAATCAGCACAGTAGGAGGGCGTTTGCGGAAACATCTGTACATTCGGCGCGGCACAATGTAATGCACTCACGCCGTGAAGCATCTTCGTCAACACTGTCACTGCAAACACGTTAAAAAAAGTTGTGACAATACACACGCGTTCTTTCGTTCTCCTTGGTGTGCGGTATGGTAAAAAAAGGTCGGGTGCAGTGAGAAAAAAATCAAATCTGACTAATGAAAAACCGGATCTATGATTGGTACTAATATTTTAGTGAATTTTTTCCGAAGTTCCGTTTTCCGAAGCGATACTCGTGACGAACAACTCTTTGCGATGAAGAATTCATCAGTTCTTTTTGGCAGATTGTGAATTAAAAAAACCGAGCCGTTGACCATTTAGCAGTGCACCAACTTAACGGGCGTTTTAAAACTAGTTTCTATCGGAGAGAGTGCCCCATTCAAAAATTACCCTTTTGCAGAAAAGAAGATAAATAATCAATGAAATATCTTCTTGATCAGATATTTGCTCAGTCGTGACAAAACTTGAAGTAGGTTTAAACGTGAAGAATAAAACATTTTGCTCCGTGTTAATTGCAGCTTAACTGACTCTCCGCTTCACATCTCGCAGAAATAAATTGGGGGGAGGTTGGGCCGGCTGATAAGCGCGCCTGAGGCCAGGGCCGGAG